>NW_026606075.1:27552500-27642500 GCF_029834395.1 Sorex fumeus | reverse complement strand
CCCTTGGCAGCGCTCATGGCCTCCTTGGAAAGTCTTAGTTCACCTCTCGGCTGCTGGCAAGCTCTCATTTGGATAAGGAGCTGGCAAGTGCCAGCACAGAACAATAGGCTTTTAATTAAGGTCTGTGGAGCCAAAGTGCAGGCAACACACCTCCTGCATTTCTTCGAACTGCCCTACACCGAACAGCCATGGACTCCGGAAAGGTTTAACTCTGGCCATTAATCTTCTGTAGCCCAGAAATTTCTTGCAACCTAAAGGTATTGGGGGTGGGGGTTAGTACCTTGAAAAATCAGTGTGAGTCTATGTATATCCTGGTTTGAAGACATTGATTTTATTACAGATATGCTGGATTACTATCTAATCGCCTGGTCTGTCTATGCAAATGCCCTCCGTGCCAAGCTCTCATTCGCTCTGACACTAGAATGAATGGAAACCTATTTCTCTAATGGCCATGTTCGAGTCACTCACTTCGAAGAAGAGTTTTGAATTTGAAGGCTGAGCCTGTTAAGCATCGTTGCTATGGAGACTGTGTGAGAGTTGGATTAATTAAGGCCTGAACAGCTGTTGTTAAGTGTGCAGAATGCACTGTTTTCTGTTAGTCATTAAGGAGGGTATGTGTGTACGTGAGAGAGAAGAAAAAATAGAGACAATCAAAGACAAAGCCGTCGGACAGATAGATGTGCTTGGCACTGGACATATAACATTTTCTCCAGAAAAACTCACTGCTAATAACTCTGCTGACACTACTCTATTTTCTCCTCCATCCATGCCAGACAGAATAATTGCTTCAAATGGCCAAGTGGTCCATTCATTCTTCCTTTTTGGGTCTGATTTATAAGAGGCATTAGGAATATACAAAAACATGTTCTTGGATCAGTGGGTTCAAACAACCCATCTGTCTGAATACTAAAAAATTCAAACTGGACCATTTTAATGGTTTTTAAACTACCTGGCAAGGAGAATAAGTTTGTAGATTGGAGCTCTATGCATTTTTTGACCTGCTGGGGGTATTGTCATCAGTGAACTGGCTGCTGAAATAGAGACTGGCTGTCCAATACCATGGAGAATTGTCATGGGAATGTCTTCAGGATTGAAAGGAAATGAAATATCCATTCAGTTCAGGTTTAATTTGGAGACTATCTGATTGTTTTAGTTTGAACTAAATCTGTTGATTTTTAAAAACACCGTATTTCTAGTTTCACTTGTATGATCTTAATATTGGGCTTCCGTTCAAGTTTTGCAAAGTGGGTCCCATCTGACTGTTACTTAGCAGTCCTAATGAGTAGTCCTCTCCTCCCCCATGTTGGTCCTTCCTTGCTGCACAAGTTCATGGGTTGAAAATGCTCTTAAGATTTTTCTACTGGTTGGAAGTAGGATTTCTCGCCCCCCCGACCTTTGTCTCACACTAGACTTGGTGCAGTCTGGAATGGTGCAGGGTAAGCACTATGAGGTATTTTGTTTCCTGGGGGAGAGTAGTAGTAAAAGAGAGCCTCTTCCCACCTCAGAATATTGAAGAGCCCCAACAGGATCATGTAATGGGGAGCTGCATGAATGACCTAGGACAATTAATGGGGAGAGAGCCCTAACTCACCCAGAGCTTCATATCTGATCCTACCTCCTGCCCCTTAAAGTAAAATACCCACATAAACATGAATTCTGCACAGATTGTTGTCCTGCTGTTGATTGTAGCCTGTTTGTATAGGAATGAGGCAGAGAAACTTCATTTTAAAAAATAAGATGAAGGCTGCAGGCTAGGCTGCAGGTCAAGGTTTGTGTCTTAGAAAAGTCAGAAACTTTTTATTTGTGTGCAGTTGTGGACCAGGGAAACAGGAAATGAGAGACAAATAGGATCCATACATATCTATCTGTATTTTGATGAGAAACTCAAACTGGCATCTCATGTTTACATTGTCCTCTTCAGTTCATACCTATACATCGCTCATCTCTAAACCTTACTGCTAGATGTGTTTCATTTCCCACCATTTCCTCTCATTTGAGGATCAGCACTGTCACTGTCACTGTCCTCCCGTTGTTCATCGATTTGCTCAAGTGGGTCCAGTAACATTGTGAAACTTATTACTGTGTTTGGCACATTGAATACATCACAGGTAGCTTGCCAGGCTTTGCCATGCAGACGAGATACTCCGGGCTCTCTGAGGGGGCGGAGGAATCTAACTCGGGTCAGCCATGTCAGCCATGTGCAAGGCAAACGCCCTAAACACTGTGCTGTAGAAAGTATTTACTGAGATTACAAATACAGAAAAAAATCAGTTTTTAAGGGCTGGAGCAATAGCGCAGTGGTAGGGCGTTTGCCTTGCATGCAGCCAACATGGCCGACCCGAGTTCGATTCCTCCGCCCCTCTCGGAGAGCCCGGCAAGCTACCGAGAGTATCTCGCCCGCACGGCAGAGCCTGGCAAGCTCCCCGTGATGTATTCGATATGCCAAACACAGAAACAACAAAGACTCCAATGGAGATGTTACTGGGCCTGCTCGAGCAAATCGATGATCAATGGGAGGGCCTTTACTTTACTTACTTTACTTAACTTTTATGATCAACTGTGATTTATGTCTATGGGTACAGACATAAACCAAAAAAATTCTTCTGTTTTTTTTTTAATTTTTATTAATGAAACACCATGAGGTACAGCTGTAGACTTACAAATTTTTGTGCTTGGTTTTCAATAAAATCCGATAAAATCTCAAGGCCGAACTAGGCTGCCACAACAAAGAAAGACAAAAATGATCATCTGTACTTTCAATGTACGTATGCTACCATCAGATGCATCCATCGAGGACCTGATGGTACGAGCGCAAAAGATCAAGTACGACATCATTGGTCTGACCGAGACAAGAAGGCACCAATCTCATCATGCCATTTTTGACACTGGAGAAGAATTGTTCCTCGGGACATGCGATAAAAGAGGTGTCGGAGGTGTCGATGTCCTTGTCAACACAAACTTGGCCATGAGCATTGATTCATTCGAATGCCTAATGACCCGAATCAGACGTTTACATTTAAATAGATGTGGCTCACTGCCGGAAGTTTCTATCTTCGTTGTCTACGCACCAACATCCAATTATGATGAAGGAGAAATTGAGAAGTTCTACATAGATCTGGAGAAGTTCTATAAAGAAAACCACACCTTCTACAAGATCATTATGGGTGATTTTAATGCCAAGATAGAACCGAGAAGATCAGCCGAAGAACTTCACATCAGGACCCATGGCCTACAATGGAACGAACAGGGTGAGAGACTGAATTCATCATGTCGACCAAGACCATCCATGGTAACGCAAGGTTCCAGAAGGCCGAATCTAAACGTTGGACATGGGAGTCTCCGGGTGGACGATTCCACAACGAAATAGACCACATCATATTTAATTGATGGTTTTGCCTGACCGATGTCGCTGTTGTCCCAAAATTCCAAATGGGATTGGACCACCGTCTCCTTCGTGCAAAATTCTACTTCACAGAGCGGGGAGAAAGGACTGCAAAGTTTAAGAAGAGAACTTCCAGAACGACCACCAACTGGGAGCTCTTTGGCACTATTGCGGCAACAATGCAAGATGCCATTGTTGACAACATTGATGAGGAATACTATCAACTGGTTCAGCACCTCCATGACTGTGCGAGGAATGCCAAGAGAGAGATAGCCACAAAAAAACTCCTGTCTTTGAAAACTCTTGAGCTTATTTGCCAACATGGTTTGGCACATGCCTCAGGCAACCACAAGCGAACGTCCAAGCTCACAAAGCAGTGCAGAGATGCGATCAAGGAAGACCTCAAAGAGAGAAGAGCAGAAGTGCTGGTAGATGTGGAAGAAGCCAGGAAAAGTATTCGTAACGCCCGCCTGTCCTTCGCCAACTACAAGAACAAGATGACTGCCCTCCGACATCCCGATGGATCTATCACATCTTCCAGAATGGCAATGGAGAAGATTATCCATGACTTCTACTCAAATCTCTTCGATAGCCATGTCCATCTGCCGACATACTAAATTCCACAGGATGGATTTGTCGTTCCCAGTTTTCTCCCTTCCGAAATCTAACACGTCATTTAGTAAAGAAACGAACAGCACCCGGCCCAGACAAGGTCAGACCTGAACACCTGAAGAACCTGCCATCAGTACTCATCAATACACTGGCTCAGCTCTTCACACGCTACCTGTCTAAATGCAAGGTTCCATCCCAATGGAAAACCAGCAGGACTGTACTACTGTACAAGAAGGGAGACTTCCACGACATTGGCAACTATCACCTGAACTGCCTGTTGTCTGTCATCTGCAAGCTGTTCACTCGAGTCATCCTGAATAGGATTGGCAGAACACTAGATGAAGGACAACCATGCGAGCAAGCTGGGTTCCGCAAAGGATTCAGCACCATCGACCATATCCACATGATAACCAAGCTCATTGAGGTTTCTTGGGAGTTCAAGATGACGCTCTGTCTAACGTTCATTGATTTAAAGAAGGCCTTTGATTCTGTTGAGACGGAAGCGGTCATTGAAGCCCTAGCCAATCAGGGCATTCAAACTCAATACATCAGGATCCTCCGTGAGCTGTATTACGGATTCACTACCAGGATCTCACCATTCTACAAAGAAGTGATCATTGATGTCAAGAGAGCGATTCGGCAGGGTGATACCATTTCACCGAAAATCTTCAGTACCACCCTCAAGAACATCATGCGATGACTGAATTGGGAAGGAATGGGAGTGAAGATAGATGGTCGGCAACTACACCACCTCCGCTTTGCTGATGACATTGTTCTAATAACACCAAACAATAGCCAAGCAGCACAAATGCTGGCCGACTTCGACTGTAAGTGTGGAAAGGTTGGACTACAGTTGAATCTTACGAAGACAATGTTTATGAGAAACAGCTTCATTCCTGACACTCCATTCACTCTCGATGGAACCACCATCTCTGAATGCAACAGTTATGTGTACCTAGGTCGAGAAGTCAACATGACAAATGACCTGGCACCCGAGCTGCGCAGGAGGAAGAGAGCAGCTTGGAGCGCCTTCAAGAACATCGAAGAAATAGCTAAGAGGATGAAGAACCTTCGGCTCTGGGCACATCTCTTTGATTCCACTGTTCTTCATGCATTATCATATGCCTCAGAGTCCTGAGCCCTACACAAACAGGATGAGAACGCTATTTGGGTCTCCCAAAGAGGAATTGAAAAAACTATGCTTGGAGTATCATGTTTCACTCAAATGAGAGAAAGAATCTGGAGTTCCGACCTCTGCGGATGATCAAGAATCAGAGACGCTGTCTCGTTTGCCAAGGCATCAAAAATCAGATGGGCTGGTCACGTAATGAGATTTAGAGAAAACCGCTGGACTAGAGCCGTTACCGCCTGGATTCCACAGAATGTCAAAAGACCGCGTGGCCACCCACCTACCAGATGGTCAGACTTCTTCATCAAGATCATGAACAATCGGTTTTAGACTCTTCGTGTTCCTAGAACGAACAGACGCCATTGGGCTACAGTAGCACATGATAGGGACAAATGGAGACATTACTGGCACCCTCTCAAGCAAATCGATGATTAACTGGAAGTCAAGTGATCAAGTGGTTTTCAATTATACAATGATCACGTGCCCATCCTTCTACCAGTGCCCATTTTCCACCACCATGGATCCCAGTATCCCTCCCTCCCCATCCCCTCCCTTCCCACCCTGCCTCTGTGGCAGGGCATTTCAGTTTGTTCTCTCTCTCCTTTGGGGTGCTGTGGTTTGAAAAAGAGGCATTGAGTGGCAATCATGTTCGGTCTACAGTCTACTTTCAGTATGCTTCTCCCATCCTGGGAGGATCTTCCCAACACCCTTTCTTTGGTGCTCCCTTCTTTATCTGAGTGGCCTTTTCCCCTATCATGTGTGGCTGGCCTCCAAGCCATGGAGTAAACCTCTGGGTACTTATCTCGGTTATTCTTGGGTGTTAGTCTCCTATTTTGTTATTTTATGTTTCCCAGATGAATGCAAACTTTCTATGTCTGTCCCTCTCTTTCTGACTCATTTCACTTAGCATGATACTTTCTATGTAGTACCACTTGTATGTAAATTTCATGACTTCATCTTTTCTAACAGCTACATAGTACTCCATTGTGCAGATGTACCAAAGTTTCTTTAACCAGTCATCTGTTCTCGGGCACTCAGGTTTTTTCCAGATTCTGGCTATTGTAAAGAGTGCTGCATTGAAAAAACAAGTGCAGATGTCACTTCGACTATACTTTTTTGCCTCTCTGGGATATATTCCCAAGAGTGGTATTGCTGGGTCAAATGGGAGCTCAATTTCTAATTTTTTTAGAATAATCCATACTGTTTTCCAAAATGGCTGAACTAGTTGGCATTCCCACTAGCAGTGAAGGAGGGTCCCTTTCTTGCCACATCTGCGTGAGCATCAGTTGCTTTTGTTCTTTTGGATGTGGGCCAGTCTCTGTGGTGTGAGATGATATCTCATTGTTGTTTTGATCTTCATCTCTCTGATGATTAATGATGTAGAGCATTTTTTCATGTGCCTTTTTGCCATTCAGAGTTCTTCTTTGAGAAAATTTCTGTTCATTTTGCCACCCCATTTTTTGATGGGGTTGTATGTTTTCTTTTTTTTTTTTTTTTTTTTTTTTTTTCCCCTTTATTTTATTTTATTTTTTTTAAAGTTGTAGATTTACAATTTTTTGTGCTTTGGTTTCAATTATACAATGATCAGATACCCATCCCTCCACCAGTGCCCATTTTCCACCACCATGGATAATATCCCTCCCACCCCCACCCCCCCATCCCCCCGTCTCTGTGGCAGGGCAATCCCCTGTGTTCTCTCTCTCCTTTTGGGTGTTGTGGTCTGCAAAAGAGGCATTGAGTGGCAAACATGTTCAGTCCATAGTCTACTTTCGACATGCATCTCCCCTCCTGGGAGGATCCTCCAAACATCCTTTATTTGGTGCTCCCTTCTCTATCTGAATAGCCCTTTCCTCTAGGATACCCGGCTGGCCTCTAAGTTATGGAGTAATCCTCCTGGTGCTGATCTCAGCTATTCTTGGGTATTAATCTCATACTTTGTTACTTTATATCCCCCAGATGAATGCAATCTTTCTATGTCTATCCCTCTCTTTCTGACTCATTTCGCTTAGCATGATACTTTCCATATTGTACCACTTGTATGTAAATTTCATGACTTCATCTTTTCTAAGAGCTACATAGTACTCCATTGTGTAGATGTACCAAAGTTTCTTTAACCAGTCATCTGTTCTTGGGCATTCAGGTTTCTTCCAGTTTCTGGCTATTGTAAAGAGGGCTGCAATGAACAAACAAGTGCAGATGTCACTTCGACTATACATTTTTGCCTCTCTGGGATATATTCCCAGGAGTGGTATTGCTGGGTCAAATGGGAGCTCAATTTCTAATTTTTTGAGAATCGTCCATACTGTTTTCCAGAAGGGCTGAACCAGTGGACATTCCCACCAACAGTGAAGGAGTGTCCCTTTCTCACCACATCCACGCCAGCATCGGTTGCTTTTGTTCTTTTGAATGTGGGCCAGTCTCTGAGGTGTGAGATGGTATCTCATTGTGGTTTTGATCTGCATCTCCCTGATGATTAATGATGTAGAGCATTTTCTCATGTGCTTTTTTGCCATTCGGATTTCTTCTTTGAGAAAGTTTCTGTTCATTTCATTGCCCCATTTTTGGATGGGGTTGGATGTTTTCTTCTTGTGGAGTTTAACCAGTATTTTGTATATCCTGGATATCAACCCCTTGTCAGATGTGTATTCGGTGAATATCCTTTCCCATTCTGTAGACTGTCTTTGTACTTTGGTCACTGTTTCTTTGGAGGTGCAGAAGCTTCTTAGTTTAAGATAGTCCCATTTATCTATCTCTGTTTTCACTTGCTCGGCCAGTGGCGTGGCATCTTTGAAGATACCATTAGCTTCAATGTCATGGAGGGTTTTGCCAACTTTATCTTCAATGTACCTTATGGTTTCTGGTCTGATGTTGAGGTCTTTAATCCATTTTGATCTTACTTTTGTACATGGTGTTAGGCAGAGTTCTGAGCCTATTTTTTTGCATGTAGCCGTCCAGTGATGCCAACACAATTTATTAAAGAGGCTTTCCTTACTCCACTTCACATTACTTGCACCTTTATCAAAGATTAGATGAGCATATGATTGAGGAGAGATGTCAGTGTATTCAACCCTGTTCCATTGGTCTGCAGTTCTGCCTTTGTTCCAGTACCATGCTGTTTTAATTATTACTGCTTTGTAGTACAGTTTGAAGTTCGGGAGGTTGATTCCTCCCATTTTCTTTTTCCCAAGAATTGCTTTAGCTATTCGTGGGGGCTTATTGTTCCATATAAATTTCAAGACTGTTTGCTCCATTTCTTTGAAGAATGTCATGGGTATCCTTATAGGGATTGCATTGAATTTATACAATGCTTTCGGTAGTATTGCCATTTTGACAATGTTAAGTCTCCCGACCCATGAGCAGGGGATATCTTTCCATTTCCTCATGTCCTCTTTTATTTCCTGAAGTAGCGTTTTGTAGTTTTCTTTGTACAGGTCCTTTACTTCCTTAGTTAAGCTGATTCCTAGGTACTTGATTTTCTGGGGCACAATTGTGAATGGGATTGTTTTTTTCATGTTGCTTTCTTCTCTCTCACTGTAAACCGAATCAGAAATGAAAAGGGGGTCATTACAACAGAAACCACAGAAATTCAGAGGATCCTCAGGGAGTACTTTGAGAAGCTTTATGCCACGGAACATCAAAACCTCGAGGAAATGGATAAATTCCTAGACTCCTACAGACTCCCAAGGCTGAACCAAGAAGACCTGGAATACCTGAACAGACCTATCACCATCAAGGAAATTGAAATGGTAATAAAAAGTCTCCCCAAGCACAAAAGTCCTGGCCCGGATGGATTCACTAGTGAATTCTTCCAAATCTTTAAAGCGGACTTACTCCCAATGCTCTTTAAGCTTTTCCACGAAATTGAAATATCAAAAACACTTCCAAACAGTTTCTACGAAGCAAATATCACACTGATACCAAAAGCAGACAGAGATACCACAAAGAAAGAGAATTACAGGCCGATATCCCTGATGAACACAGATGCAAAGATCCTCAACAAACTACTAGCAAATAGAATCCAACTACTCATCAAAAAGATCATACACCATGACCAAGTAGGATTCATCCCAGGGATGCAAGGATGGTTCAACATTCGGAAATCAATCAACATAATCCACCATATCAACAAAAGAAAAGATAAAAAGCATATGATCATATCAATAGATGCAGAGAAAGCATTTGATAAGATCCAGCACTCCTTTATGATGAAAACCCTAGCCAAAATGGGTATAGAGGGGACCTTCCTCAACATAATTAAAGCCATCTACCACAAGCCTACAGCAAGCATCATCCTCAATGGGGAAAAACTGAGAGCCTTCCCTCTAAGATCAGGGACGAGACAGGGATGCCCACTCTCTCCACTGCTGTTCAATATAGTACTGGAAGTACTTGCAATAGCGATTAGGCAGGAAAAAGATATTAAGGGCATTCAGGTAGGAAAGGAAGAAATCAAGCTCTCACTATTCGCAGATGATATGATACTCTACTTAGAGAACCCAATAACTTCCACCAAAAAACTCTTAGAAACAATAGACTCGTATAGTAAAGTTGCAGGTTATAAAATCAATACCCAAAAGTTGTATGTTTTCTTCTTGTGGAGTTAAACCAGTACTTTGTATATCCTTGATATCAACCCCTTGTCGATGTGTATTCGGCGAATATCCTTTCCCATTCTGTAGACTGTCTTTGTATTTTGGTCACTTTTTCTTTTGAGGTACAGAAGCTTCTTAGTTTAAGATAGTCCCATTTATCTATCTCTGTTTTCACTTGCTTGGCCAGTGGCATGACATCTTTGAAGATACCATTAGCTTCAATGTCACGGAGGGTTTTGCCAACTTTGTCTTCAATGTACCTTATGGATTCTGGTCTGATGTTGAGGTCTTTAATCCATTTTTATCTTACATTTGTACATGGTGTTAGGCAGAGATCTGAGCCCATTTTTTGCATGTAGCCTTCCAGTTTTGCCAGCACAATTTGTTAAGGAGGCTTTCCTTACTCCACTTCATATTTCTTGCTCCTTTAGCAAAGATTAGATGATCATGTTTTTGAGGGGAGATGTCAGTATATTCAACCCTGTTTCATTGATCTGCAGGTCTGCCTTTGTTCCAGTACCATGCTGTTTTAATTATTACTGCTTTGTAGTAGAGTTTGAAGTTAGGGAGGTTGATTCCTCCCATTTTCTTTTTCCCAAGAATTGCTTTAGCTATTCATGGGGATTTATTGTTCCATATGAATTTCAGGAGTGTTTGCTCAATTTCTTTGAAGAATGTCATGGGTATCCTTATAGGAATTGCACTGAATTTGTACAATGCTTTGGGAAGTATTGCCATTTTGACAATGTTAACTCTCCCGACCCATGAGCAGGAGATATCTTTCCATTTTCTCATGTCCTCTTTTATTTCCTGAAGTAGCATTTTGTAGTTTTCTTTGCATAGGTCCTTTACTTCCTTAGTTAAGCTGATTCCTAGGTACTTGATTTTCTGGGGCACAATTGTTTTATTTTCATGTCACTTTCTTCTCTCTCACTGTTTGCGAATAGGAAAGCCATGGGCTTTTGGGTATTGATTTTATAGCCTGAAACTTTACTATACAAGTCTATTGTTTCTAGGAGTTTCTTTGTAGAGGTTATAGGGTTCTCTAAGTATGGTATCATATCATCTGCTAATAGTGAGAGCTTGATCTCTTCCTTTCCTACCTTAATGCCCTTAATATCTTTTTCTTGCCTAACCGCTATTGCAAGTACTTCCAGTACTATATTGAACAGTAGTGGAGAGAGTGGACACCCTTGTCTCGTCCCTGATCTTAGAGGGAAGGCTCTCAGTTTTTCTCCATTGAGGATGATGCTTGCTGTAGGCTTGTGGTAGATGGCTTTAACTATACTGAGGAAAGTCCCCTCTATACCCATTTTGGCAAGGGTTTTCATCATAAACGGGTGCTGGATCTTGTCAAATGCTTTCTCTGCATCTATTTATAAGATCGTGTGCTTTTTATCTTTTCTTTTGTTGATATGATGGATTATGTTGATTGATTTCTGAATGTTAAACCATCCTTGCATCCCTGGGATGATTCCTACTCAGTCATGGTGTATGATCTTTTTGATGAGTCATTGGATTCTATTTTCTAATAGTTTGTTGAGGATCTGTGTTCCTCAGGGATTCGACCTGTAATTCTTTTTCTTTGTGGTATCTCTGTCTGCTTTTGGTATCAGGGTGATATATGATTCTTAGAAACTGTTTGGAAGTGTTTTTGATATTTCAATTTTCTGGAAAAGCTTTAAAGAGGATTGGGAGTAAGTCCTCTTTAAAGATTTGGAAGAATTCACTAGTGAATCCATCTGGGCCAGTACTTTTGTGTTTGGGGAGACTTTTTGTTACCATTTCAATTTCCTTGATGGTGATAGGTCTGTTCAGGTATTCCAGATCTTCTTGGTTCAGCCTTGGGAGTCTATAGGAATCTAGGAATTTATCCATTTCCTCGAGGTTTTAATGTTCCATGGCATAAATCTTCTCAAAGTACTCCTTGAGGATCCTTTGAATTTCTGTAGTTTCTGTTGTAATGACCCTCTTTTCATTTTCTGATTCGGTATATTAGGGTTTTCTCTCTCCATTTATTTGTGAGTTTTGCTAGAGGATTATCGATCTTGTTTATTTTCTCGAAGAACCAGCTCTTGGTTTCATTGATCCTTCAGATTGTTTTTTGGGTTTCCGTCTCGTTAATCTCTGCTCTGAGTTTTATTATTTCTTTCCTCCTGTTTAGTTTGGGCTCCTTTTGTTGGTCCTTCTCCAAGCTCTTAAGCTGTGAGATTAGATTACTTATGTGGGCTCTCTCCTCCTTTCTGAGGAATGCTTGTAGAGCTATAAACTTTCCTCTTAACACAGCTTTTGCTGTGTCCCATAAGTTTTGGTAACTCGTGTCCTCATTTTCATTAGTTTGCAGAAATCTTTTGATTTCTTCTTTGATTTCCTTTCTAAGCCACTCATTGTCCAATAATGAACTGTTTAATTTCCAGGTGTTTGATTCAGTTTTCTGTTTTTCTGTGTGATTTATTCTAATTTCAGCACATTATGGTCTGAGAAGATTTTTGATAGAATCTCTATCTTCTTCACTTTACGGAGTTATGTTTTTGTGGCTCAGCATGTGGTCTATCTTGGAGAATGTCCCATGTACGCTTGAGAAGAATGTGTATTCAGCTTTTTGAAGATGAAGTGTTCTATATATATCTACTAAGTCCCTTTCTTCCATTGTTTCCCTCAGATGAAGTATGTCCTTGCTAAGCTTGAGTCTGGTTGATCTATCAAGAGGTGACAAAGCGGTGTTGAAGTCTCCCACTAGTATTATGTTGCTATCAATGTCTTTCTCCAAGTTTATGTTTATGTTTATGTTTATGTTGTTTTAAACACTTTGCTGGTCCCTTATTAGGTGCATGCATATACATTTAGTATTGTAAGTTCTTCCTGTTGTACTGATCCCTTGCTCAATAAGAAATGGCCTTCACTGTCTCTTGTGACCTTCTTAACTCTGAAATCAATGTGGTCTGATACTACCGCAAAGGATGGCTACCCCAGCTTTTTGGGGGGAGCTGTTTGCCTGTAGGATTGTTTTCCAGCCTTTGACTCTGAACCTATGTTTGCTTTGACTATTGAGATGTGTTTCTTGCAGGCAGCAGAATATTGGGTTCAATTTTCTAATACATCCTGCCACTCTGTGTCTTTTAATTGGTGTGTTTAACCCATTGATGTTGAGAGAGATTATTGTTATTGAGCTTTGTCCCATTTTTCTGTTGAAATTTGGTGTATTTGAGGGGCCTGTTTTGTCTTAAAGAAGCCCTTTTAGTTGTTCTTGTAACCATGATTTTGAGTCTATGAAGTTCCTGAGCTGTAGTTTGTCTGTGAAACTGTGTGTTGTTCCTTATGTTATGAACGAGAGTCTCTCTAGGTAAAGTACTTTTGGTGAGGCATTTACTTCATTGAGTTTTTTCACTATATTCCACCAATGTTTTCAGGCTGTGAGGGTTTCATCGACAAATCAGCTGTGAATCTTAAGGATGCTCCTATATAGGAAATTTCTTTCTTTGATCTTGCGGCTTTCAGGATTTTGTCTCTATCTAAGGTTTTGGTCATTTTGATCAGGATGTGTCTTGGGGTATTTTTATTTGAATTTCTTCTAGCTGGTACCCTTCAGGCCTCCTGAATGTGGTCACATGTTTTCTTCAGCTCTGGAAATGTTGTAGCAATGATGTCTTGGACAGTTTCTTCTTCATCAGGATTTTCTTCCTGTCCTTCTGGGACTCCAATAATTCTTATGTTACCCCTCTTGGCTTCATTACGATCTTCTCTTGCCATCTGTTCCCGAATTGTGAGTCTTTTTTCCATTTTCTCCTCTTTTCAGAAGAGTCTCTGGACTTCATCTTCGAGCTCACTGATTCTGTCTTCAGCAGCTGTTACTCTGCTACTGAGGCCTTCCACTGAGTTTTTCAATTCGCCTACCAGGTTTTTCAGGTCTGACATTTCCGTTTTGAATTTTCCTCATTTCTACCTTCAAATCCTCTTGTCTTTTATTGGCATTGCTTTGCATTGTTTATTTTAGCTCCCTAAGAATCCTCAGTAGCTCCCTTCTAATTCCTTGTCAGAGAGGTGGTCTAGCACTTCATTACTGTTGGTGTCTTCTGGGCTAGCCTCTCCAATAAGAAAGCTTGGTGGGCTTTTGCGTTGCTTTACCATTGTGACCAGTGTGGTTTAGACCTTTACGCTCACTGTTACTATTCTGCTTGAGATGCAGAATGAATTGAGATGGGCTTAATGAATTATTGGCTAATGTGTTTCTGTTGGTTAAGCTAACCTAGTGAAAGTTCCATCTAAGAGGGTAACTTATGATTCCTATGGGATATGTAGTAGAAGAATAACTCGCAGCCGGTAACATGGCCCCAGATCCGGGAAGGGGTACTGTGGCTGGGTGGGTACCTGGGTGAATGAGGAGAGTGTGCCTGGAGCGGTTCAGCTTTGTTTTTGCATGGTGTGCCTCAATTCCCATATTCCATGGACCAAGGGTGAAAACTGGCCATTCTCCAGGGATCTAGTTAGCCACACAGGCCTGGGAAGGGGCCCTGCAGCTGGGACGGTACCTGGGTGAATGAGGCAAAAATTATTTTCAAGCACAGAATCCCAGGACTGGGGATGTGACCCAAGAGGTAAAGTACATTCCCTCGATGTTTGAGGCCCAGGGTTCAATACCTAGTACTGCAGGCTCCTGGTGGCCACAGAACAGCACTGCATGTGATCTCTAAACACTACTACTACTAACACAACAATAACAAATACAATTTTTATCTGCCTTTTCCTCCTCTCTAACACATTTAGATAAAGGGGGTAATTCGTGTTGGGTCATATGTTTACTGACAAAGGACTGGGCCGGGAGGGGTGGGGGACAGGAGGAGGCATATAAAGAGGATATCTTGCCTGCATGCAGCTGGCCCTGATTTGATTCCAGTACCACATACAGTCCCCTTTGCACTGCCAAGAGTGAATGCTGAGCACAGAGTCAGGAGTAAGCCTTGAGGTCCATCCAGATGTGGCCAACCAATCACTCCCTTTTGACAATAAAGGGTCTAGAATAGACAGAAAAGAAAGCAACGTTGTTGTTTGTTGCCTTCGGAAGGATAGCTGTAAAATCAACAAAGGAATCATTGAAATACAAGAATAAAAGAAAAATTAGTATAAGGAGTTTATTGATGAGGAATATCTACTTTTCCCTAAATTGTCATATTCAGTGTTTATTTCAGTATACCTATTTCCTCAGCAAAAACTTAATTTTCTTTCCGATCTGTTGTTCCATGTGTTAGCATTGGGCTGGAAGACCCCAGCTGTCATTACACTTGGAAACAATCCACAAACCCAGTAAGTCATGAAAACAAGTAAGAATCACAGAGCTAGAGTAACTTTATTTCTTATTGATCCAGTAACCAGAGTCTTGGATGTCCATACTCTCAAACTTTCAACTGATACAAAGGTAGTGAACATCTGCCATGCCCAAGATTCTGCTAGTCAAAACATCTGCCATCTAGAAGATACTTGTCTATTGCACCAGTTACAGCAGCCAAAGGACCACGTAATTCATGCAACATCACATAGTGGCGGTAACCCACAATGAACTGTGCAGACCGCACATGCAGGACCTGAAATGAGTAGGGGGACCTTGGGAAGAGTAAGATGCACTGAAAGATTTTGTGGAAGATAAGACTTTGGTTTATTTTTGGTCTAACATGAATGGTTTGCATTTTTTAAAATTTGCTCTTGGTTCACAAAGGGCAGAGTCTGCCAGAGTGAGATAGGGGAGCATTTAAAGAGTGTGAGGGTCCATTTTTTGTCATCACAGTAACTGGGAAACATTGATGGCATTTGGTGGATAAGAGCAGCAGGGAAGCTACAGTTCCTCAAGGGAAAGGCCAGTTCTGCCCTAGATCTGGTGTCAAAGGTCAAAAGCCCATTAAGAAACAAGGATAAATTCATTATTCAGAAGATGTTCCACAATGTGAAGTCAAAGGTGGGAAAGCATTTAAAAACTTCTCACAAATTCTGACAACTTGAATTATTTATAGATACTAGTAATTTGGAGCATCTTGATTTTTAATCAGAGTTCAGATTTTTTAAGGAGAAAAATCACAAAGATCTGAAGACAGGTTACTTAGAGAAATGATTTCCTTAATATCATCAACCAAAAAAGTGATAGACAAGACCAATACAAAACCAAAGTTAATGAGATTCTGACGTTTTTATAAAACACATTCTAACTTTAGCTGACATTTAAATGAAAAAGCCCAGCAGTGAAAAGAGAGCTGATTGATTTGGAAAGCCCAGATCGGAGATAATGAGGGTTCTGCCATGTGCTGGGTGGCAAGCGGTAAGAAATGATCTATTCCTGGTCAAAGGAAAAAGAGTTGAAACATTTTCTGTGTTTGAAGTGCAGGAACTTTGCGTTGAGAAGGAAAGCCATTCAAATGCTGCCTTTCTTTTGCTCACAATAGAATATTTTCATGGGAATCTTGATCATGAATAGGACAAAGGCTCTGGTAAGGGATTCATGTGGCAAGGACACTACATTTAGTGTCTTAATGGGGTCTTAGATTTCCTAACATGCTTTTGACAAACTATCCTTTGTAAATAGACAAGCAAAAATTGGTTCTGGAAGCGGTTTGTTTCTGCCTTTGCCTGCCAAATTGATCAAGTTTGAAAGTTCAGGCTACAAAGCTAGACACCCCTTCTCCCCCTACCCCATCATTGGACATTTGTCATGATTTGAGAATCGTGCCTGCTCAGACACGAGGCACAACCTAGCCAGGAAATTATGACAAGGATTGATGTTCAAGCTTCTCTCAGTTGTTACAAATTTTCCATTCCTTGGTTTTCCCATCTATAAAATGGCTTAATGGTCAAACCCACCTTTCACTGAAGATGAAGTGACACTTACACAGGACTTTCATTTAGGATCAGCCCCGAGTATTTTGGTTCCTATGAAATAAAACCTTTCTGGATATATGGACTGGTAGACAGAGACCTCCTGAAAGCCTGATCAAAATTCCAAGTTTGGTGAAATACAAGAGGACCCAGTGACAGACCCTAGCTTCTTCTCGGGTACCACATGATCTCCTTGGAACCACATAATGTCCCCAAGCTGGTGGCCCAGCTTGGCTCCTACACACAGGGTCTGAGCAGCAGCACATCCTTGGTTCTTTGCACTGAACTCTGCAGCTCAGATTGCCAGGTGAGTATTACCTTAGCACTATTTGGGAGCCCCTCCCCCCAATCAATTCATGAATCAAAATAACCCTTGTTTTCTTTTTCAGAAAATAATCGATGTGCATTTCATTTGTGAAACAAGAGGGCTGTGTGTCCTGAGAATTACAGTATGTGGTCTGAGTTGGTTAATAGTGAAATTTGTCTTTTTTTTTTTTGACCTCCCAAGAGGAGCTCAGAAAACTTGCAGGCCCCTTTTCAGTCATTCATCTGATGGTTCAAGTCAGGGCCCAAGGGTGGCTTTGCTTGGGGATGATGATGCCAGGGATTGAATCGGATTGAGTACATGAGAAGGAAATGTTGGACCCCTGAGCTATCTCTCTGTCTCTGAATTTTGACCTTTGAATCCCTATTTATTGGCATACATTTACTTCAGTTCAGGGACTAGAGAGACCCCTAAAAGTGATGGAGTGCATGCAGGAGTCCAGGATCGAAATTCTAGCACTTTATATTCTCCCAAGCACTGCCAAGAGACCCTGGCCAGGTGTAACCTCTGAATACCACTGAGCGTGTGACGCCTAAAAGAAGAAAAGAATGGTATGTGTTGTAGTAGAGTGTGTGTATCTCGTGGTAGAGATCAGATACTCTACCTTGCATTTGCCTTTCAAATTAACTTGGGTTTTGGTCTTATGAAGAAGTCAGTGACGCTGAAAGTCCTGGTGTGCCATCAGAATGTCTTCTGCTTCTTCCTTTGAGAGCATATGCAGCTCCTGGATATGTAAAACATCATTCCCTTAAAAGATCCCTCTATCAACAGTGGGCAAAAAAGAGTAAGCAAACAGTCCCTTCAGTCTCTGATATGTGTATATTATCCTCATTGAACATATTCTAAACAGATCCATGTGAAGTAACTCAGAGTGTGTGTGTGTGGGGGGGGGGAGTATTTATCTTCATTTTCTCCTTAGGGACAATTAATTATCATTTTTAGGTGCTTCTTAAATCCAGTGCTGGGAAATTGTGTCTGAAACTAAACTTTCCTCTTTGATTTTCCCTCTGGGATCCATCAACAGATGGACTTACAGTGAGCTTAATACATGACAAGAGTCCATCGACTTTGCTTAAGGAACTGTGGGAGCAGGGCTAATTGCCAGAGGCCCTGTGTGTTGGTGGGCAGCCTTGTGTGGTCCACAGTGCACTTTTGTGCCACCCTCATTCCTAATTCACCTACAAAGAGCTTGTGGGGACCATGACATTCTGATGGTTGTCAGTCACAAGCCTGTGGATGAACTCACCTGGACTACATCAGGTTGCGAATTAGCATCTAGAAGTGGTAAGCAGAATTCTAGTGAGCAGTGCTTCATTTCTGGATGGTCTCGGGTACAGCATTTATGTTTATGCTGCCACTGCGGGTATGTTCCCTCCCTATCACCGGAGTTAATATTGAAATTCCATAGTCCTCATACAGAGGGAGCAACCTGAAGATTCCTACTAAGTGTAGGTATTGCAGAGGACAAGACATCTAAGATCTCATCTGAAACTCATCAGATAGGAGCTCCTGAGTTGGAATATACAGATGGAAGCTCCTGAGTTGGAATGTACAGATGGGAGCTCCTGAGTTGGTATGTACCAGACAGAGTCCTAGTGTATCAAAGTAATACAATTACACATTAGATCTACTTCATAGAAATAGCTTAAATGGGATAATGTAGAACAGAGGATCACTCAAGAACTAGAGTGAGTAGGAAATGCAATATGGAGGAAATGTGATGAGCTGCGTTCTATAAGCAGAATCCAGTATGTTCCTTGTGCTCACCAGGACTGGGCACAGTTGATAGTTTAGCATACAATATGCCCAAGATTGGTTTGCTTTTGATTGATTTCCCTGGACCAAGATGAATATATCCCAAAATGGATGTTGAGGGAAAGGAATTATTTCCTAAGAAGTGGGTCTTCTTGATTTCTCCTGTTTGAGTATCAGGGATTCCTATTTGTCTTTTGACCCTGTGAATTCTCAATCATAATTTGTTGGTTTCAAGATGAAATATTACTGATCAAGACATAAAATTCCCTGATGTCTCTGATGTCTCTCAATAAGAGGCTAACCGCACCAGGCTTAACATTTTCTTCCTGGACTTGAACTTGTTTCTACAAATTCAAGGCCATATTGGATCCTTGGTTTATATACAATCAAAAGGCAAAACAAAAGAATTGAATAATACCAAGACCTGGTTGACTCAACTGAACACAGCACTTTTTTCTATAGCCAATAAAACAGACCCAACGGAATTATTCCCTTATGTAACAGAATTGAAAGAGCTTCTCTTGGACCCAAGTGCAACTTTTTCTGGCCCTGCTTCTACTCCCCTCTAGCCCTGTGAGATCCCAATGTGTTCTTACCACGGTTGCTACCATGTCCAGATTAACACTGCAACATGAGTTGCTGATCCCAAACTGCAAAGGGAGCCACAGCGAGTAACTTGGGAGCCAGAGAGATGTGGAGTCATGAGGATGAAAGAGAGGAACGGATCTTTGATTTTCCCAAAGGAAGTTAGTGTGTTTGTGCAGATTTTTCTAGGAGATGATGTAACACGGTTCCCAGCAGCAGCATCTCATCTGGCTGTAGAGTGGTTGGTATCACTTCGCTTCCCAGTGGGAAGAGCAGTAAGAACAGACCAGCCTCAGCCAAGTGCCTGCAGGCAGTTCAGCCTCAAAGGCACCCAATGTGCCTGGCCAGCTTTTGACACCAAGTTCTGAAATCCATCTGCCTGTGGAAGGAAATGTTCTCCCTCTGCTTCTGTATGACCCTCCTGCTGAATCCAATTAATATTTTCTTCATACGAGCCATTTGATGTCCTAGAAATATTATGAGCCTTGTTTTTTAATAAGCCTTTAAAATTTTTTTTAATGAGAAAGTCTCCACCTGCCAAGAATTCCTTTTCAAACTGGAACTCAAAAGCCACAGGCAAAGTCAGAATTGTTCTAAGACCTAACCAAATCACCTCCCTGATTTGCCTGAGCCAAAACAGCCCAGCAAAGGTAGCCAATGGCAATGGCACAGTCAATGCACGTTCCAGGCAAGAGAACTTTAGAACCTGGGTGAAACATGGTTAACCAGACTAGAGCAAGCCATGCACACATGACTTGTGTTTCCCTTTCTATAAGGTTGCCATGACTTCATACTAGGAGGCAGAATCGGTTTCCTGAATCAGAATGGATAGTTGCTCCACGTCATTCAGCAGTAGCGCTCAGATTCATTCAACCAGTGTCTGACTCCAGAGCCCAGCTATGGTTTTAAACAGGTTTGACACTGCCACTAGAGTGGTATGGCGATATCCCTCTGAGGCAAGTGCTACAGAGTATCAGAAGCATTGTATATGCCTATGGCTACCTACTAAGGTGCATGACTAGCAAACTCAATTCTAAAATATGTATTATTTCTGGAAAATAGAAATAATAGCTAATACTTAGTATTTACCAGGTGTGAAACATTATTCTAAGCACCTTAAAATATGTGACTTTTAATAACTACAGTGTGGGAGATATATCCATTTTTCAGAAAAATGATTGGAAATTCAAAGACATAATCCCACCTGTCTAAACCCAGCTGCTATTAGATTGAATTATATGAAATTGATGTTTTGTGGCTTCAAATAGATCAATTATAGTTCTACTTCCTATTAACTGGTAAAATTGAGACTTCAACTTAGCGAATTTGTAATGGTATAGACTGTGGGGTGAAGTTGGAAACAACTGTTCTTGATAGCTGTTGGAAGACAGTACGTCGGCTTACAAAAACTGAAGCATCAGAAGTCTTCTTGATGGATGCACACATGACTTGTACCTGCATATGCACCTCTACATGCTTCTAGAATGACCAGACACTGTAGATGGTTGGGATGGCATCTAAATGGTAGAAGAATAACTCAGTCCTTGGGGAATATTCCATCCCTCTTTGCCCATCTTGTTTTTCACTTGATTTTTTTTCTGCTTCCCTTTAAGTCTGCCCAGTTTCAGCATCCTGGTTCCTGTCCTGGGACTCACCCTAAGCTCGTGCCTCTCTTGTCATGACTTGTTTTGACCTGGCTCCTCCATTGCTTGGCCCCCACCCAATCCAATTCCTCAGTTACTCCGTGTGACTCATTCCTTCTCTTGGTTCTCACTCTCTCTGGGCCTATGTACTTTTGCTCTCAATTTAAGCCCCTGGGGCTTCTGGCTCTTGCTCTCAAGCCTAACCCTGCTTGGGAAGTTCTTCACCCTGGGGCTCACCTTGATGTTCCCTTCCTTCCCAGATTTTCACACCAGCCACTGTTCTGCTTCAGACTCCAGCCGATCTAAGTTTCTCCCAATCGGGCTGGGGCATGACAGACTTTGAAGGTGTTGGTGATAAGTTTGGAGGAGGTGGGAAAGTTCACTGCTTCTGCTTGGTTCCCACGAGTAGAAAGGAGTTCTTCAGAAAGTGGCTATCTCGGAGAGTGGGACGAAAACATGAGAAGCTGATGACTATGTTTCAGGGAAGAACAATAGCAATGGTTTTAGGAGATGAACAGTTATAATAAAAGGGTATAATAGAGGGTAGGGGAAAAGAGGGGTGTATAACACAAGATTAGGTTCTGTTGGTTACCAATAGATGCAATTTAAAAATTAGCTCCAAAGCAAGCAGTCAACCAGACAAAATAATGGAGCAGGTGAGACCTTGAAAGATAAAGATGAGAGAAGAAGACTGATTTCTAATTTCACTTAAAAGAGAAAAAAATGTATTAGGTCTATTTTTCTAAGCGAAAGTGGTAACTGGGGTGGCACAGAATGACATGCCGCAGGGAAAACCAACTGCTTTGCATCCTTTCCTCCTTCTGGACCATTTCTACCTCCTAGCCAGCTCAGGCATTTGTCTTCAGCTTGTAGGAGCCAATGAAACAAAGAGATGGGCAATATTAAAGATCTGAGAGAAGGAACTCAAAGGAAAATTCTATTAGAAGATTTTATTTTTTGTCTGTGATATATATTTTTCTCAAATGTATATATGTGCTCTCCGCCCCTCTTGGAGAGCCCGGCAAGCTACCGAGAGTATTCAATATGCCAGACACAGTAACAACAAAGTCTCCAATGGAGACGTTACTGGGCCCGCTCGAGCAAATCGACGATCAACGGGAGGGTCTTTACCTATGTATGTATATATATATATATATTATTTTTTAAAATTTGTTTTTGGGGACACACTGCAGTGGTCAGAGTTTACTCCTGGCTCAGGCATCATTATTATACTGTCACGAATGTTTCCTTTCCCTCCAATCCAATGGTTTTCACCAACTCTCAGGTATGACTAGGGATGGGTGGTAGTGACACTACGTGGTCCTGGCAATGGAAGGAGATTTGGTGGATAACAGCAATTAAATATTTGAATTGGTAGGTGTAAGGGACCTCCCCAAAGTTTCTACAAAGGCCCAAAAAGCAACAAAGACCCAAAACCTGTCTGTCTGAGCCCTGGAGGGCTGGATTCTTTCCATTTCTACATGGAGACCTATCTTGGAGAGGGCGACTTCCTGCGAGCAGGACTGAGTTTCCTTGAGCTTGACACTAGAAAAGCATTGTGGTTCTTCATTGGATTGAATAAGTGTGTGTGTATATGTGCGTAAAATTACTGTCATAGATACACAGGGCCCCATTTATACAAAGTATTGGAAATATGTTAGCTGATGTAATAGATGATGATGATGATAGTGATAGTGTTGATTCCTTGTTTGAGAAAGTAGTGTTCATAGCATCAAGATATGCACTAATTTGGTGAAACTTCATTGTTCTGTATTTAGCCCTTGAATTGCAAGTTGTTCTACAAAACTCTGAGCTTTTCTGCAGATGTGAAGTTTCATACTGGACAGAGAGATGCAGAAAGATGCCCCTTCTGTCTTAGTCTCCAGGGCAATGCTCTTTTCCTTGCTTTTTATGCCAGTGCTGCTGCTTGACTTATTCAGGAGACATTTGATAAAGATCAAACCTTTTGATAAAGATCAACACTTTCTTCTGTTTGGATTGAAGCAAAAAACAAGTTAGATATCAAAGTGATATGGGAAGAATCCATTGCAAAGTAACTAACTCCTTTTCCTTTTGGGTATCAAATACAAGACATTCTGGTTTATAGAATAGGGTTACTAAACAGAAGAGGAGTTTAGCAGGTCCTGATTTTGAGACCATCATTTGATACTTTTCCAATGGAAAATATCTACTGTCCTCTTACTAGAAATGATGTCTTGATACTATAGTTCAGCTGGACTAAAATAATAAAATATCCTTGAGCCTTCCATATGCTTGTGGTTAATAAGCATTATGGTTTGGTTCTGTTTTCTGTCTTTTAATGTCCAGTGCTGCCAGTTCTACATGTGAGAGGAAGGGAGTTGAGAGTGCCTTGGAGGCAATTTTTATTGAAAATGAAGTGACTGAAGGAATTAGTGTGGGTCAATAAATATCCTTAAGCATGTTTATTTCATTCTGTGTTAAAGTGAGACAATATTTACAACTTGATTCAGGATGGATTTTAATGAAAAAAGAATGTTTATCTACCAAACATTGATTGTTTTCTTATGTTTTTATACATAAGACATAAATATAACTTCACCTATACGTATACAACCTAGTCACATTTCTCCAGTATTACCAGGAGATTAAGTCTTCCACAATGAGAATTTTCCAGATAGGTGCTGGTAAGTGGTTCAGCGGCCTGCACTGCAGGTGTAAGGTGGGGTGGTGGTGCCACAGCATGACATATCCCAGCACAACTGAAACTGAGTCCCTCCAGCAAAGAACCACCGTCAAGAATGTGTGTGATCTCTGGCCACCACAATAAATAGCACCAATGGAGGGAAGAGACAGAAAAAGGCAAAATAATTTTCCGGTAATGGAAGCTAATTTTAATCAATTAGCCAACATGGCTGACCTGAGTTCGATTCCTCTGCCCCTGCCCGGCAAGCTACTGAGAGTAACTCGCCTGCACGGCAAAGCCTGGCAAGCTACCCGTGACGTATTCGATATGCCAAACTAAGGTTTTCTTAGGAATAAAATACATGAGTTTTTAAGATTCTCTTTTTTTCCCCTTTTGTCATGAAACTTTGTGCTTGCTTTGATGTTTTTCCAAAGTGTCCTAAAGAGGGAAGTTATAAGATATTCAAATCTGAGATGATTGATATATTATTAGTTATAATAATATATTATTAGTTATATTAATATATAATAATATATAATTATATAATTAATATTAATATATAATATATTAATATGTTAATATATGATAATATAATTAATATATAATATCCCCAATAATATATTATTAGTTATAATAATATAATGTTATTATATTATTGAAATGTCAGTCTATCATTTCAGATTAGTCAGCCTGTGTGTGAGAGCTCCAGCTGTCAATGGTATACATTCTCCTGATCAGTTCAGCTTCACTGATTCCTTGAGGGTTTATCTTTGACAGAGACCACACAGTTAGTATTTTATTATATGTAGTAGACCCCTAGAATTCACCAGAGATGTATTCAAGGCCCCCAGCTTGCATAATTACTAAACTATAATAATATCCCTCACATAATGCCATAAAATGTGATAGGAATTTTTTTAGTGTTCATTTAGACCCCCAGTGATTTTATAAACATAGAGATGTCAATAAGTGGAGAGGGTTACATTAATAGATATGCATCATTGTCATTTCCATTTTTGTCTACTTCAAGCAGTTTTTCTTTTTTTTTTTTTGCCTTTTTTTTTTCTTTTTGGGTCATGCACAGGGGTTACTCCTGGCTATGCACTCAGGAATTACTCCTGATGGTGCTCAGGGGACCATATGAGGTACTGGGAGTCGAACCTGGGTTGACCGCATGCAAGGCAAATGCCCTACCCACTGTGCTATCGCTCTAGCCCCATCAAACAGTTTTTCATGGACCTACTACGATAATAACATTGAAGGACTCACACAAAAGCCATTGGATCCAACCCTCCTACTTCCTCCTTCCACTTGTCTTCAGTCTTTTCCAGAGGCTGAAAATTGATTTTCTGGATTGCATGGAACTAGGAGTCACATGACAGTCTTGGTCAAAAGAACACAGACAAAAGTCCTGTTGTAGACAACTGTCTTTTTCTCCATTCTGTCTAAAACGTGCCAAATGCTTTTCAAACAAGAACATGAAAACCACACAAAGGATGGCAAACAGATGGACAGAATCTGTGTTTCTGACAACCTTGTAGGTCTGCTAAGTCTCTTCCTTATTTAATCCAGTGTTCTCAAGTTTTCTATTACTTGCAGCTGAATGTATTTCTAGTTCTTACCATGCTGTAGTTCCTAAAAGAGCATTAATATGTGTTCTTTCAATCGGATACACTTTTTCCTGCTAAACATATCTAATACTCTTCCTTTCCACAAGAATTATGGGGGAAAAAGTTTTGTGAAAGCATTATGTAGTCCCCATCCTCCAATTTTAAGGGGGAAAGTAAGCAATTTTTTAAATGGATTTTTTGTTTTTGATAGAAACTATGGTAAATGTTAGCTAACCTCTGACAGCACTAGAGGGAAAGAAAGAATGCTACAGAAAAATGGTGAATTCACATTCCATTCAAAAGGATCTTTGGATGGATGAAACTTGAAGTAATTATGCTGAGTGAAATAGGGAAGGAAGTTAAAGAAAATTATGGATGGTTTCATTCATATGTGAAATACAAATGACTGGAGCAAATGAACTGGTGAAAAACAACAAAAGCAACCCCAAAACTTGGTGAGCACTCTGTTTAACATGAGTGGGAGAAATGAGTAGAAGGGTCTTTTGGGTAATGGACTGGCACCCTCTGGAGATGGGCTGAATCCTGTGAACATAAAGGTATCTTTGAAATTCTATTATATTGTAAACTACTGATAAGTTCATTATAAAAAAGGGAAAGGGGACCTTTGGAATGATAATAAGAAAATGGCATTGTCTGTTTTCCCAAAAGAGAGTTTTGTTGGATTTTTTTCAAGAAAGCTAGAAGCACAGATATTTGTGTATGTCCTATTTTCACATATTTCTTGACAGTGAATTTATAAATTCTTAAACACCCGTGAACTAGCTTTGTGTAGAACCACCTATACATGCATACTTGGATTACGGCTGCTTGCCAATGTCTCTCTCCTATCAGAGTCCACCGGGAAGTTCATTAACACTGAACATTGGATAATACCAAAAGTTTCATCTGTAAAATCTTTCTCCAACTCAACTGTAGGCAATCTGAAAGAAAGGAGCATACTCTAGGGTTTTTATTTTTTCCCCCCATAATCCTTTTTTTTTCTGTAATCCTCCCTGTGGGTGTCTGGTGGGTATTTTTGTGTATAATTTCAAAGAAATATGATATCCTTGTGCCCAAGAGGTACACATTTGTAGACTATTAACAGAGGACACAGCTCCACAGAAGACACAAAGGAGCATGGGAGAAACAAAAGCGAAATAGAAGAAATGGTGGTGAATGCCTGGGATCCAACAGAGGGATACACACTCACATTACTGAGTAACCAAGAATTCTGAGTCTGGGTGGGGCATATTACATTAGCTGCAAAAATGCATCCTGAGGGAAGAAGTGTATTATTTCTGAGAGAAACCTTCATGCTGGGTGTGAGAATGTAACTGGGTCTAAGGTGGAGGCAGACCCCTATCTACCCCCACCCCTAATTCCCACTCCCACCCAGTGCTGGGGAAATAGTAATTCTGGGTCAAACCACAGTAACCCTGTGAGGAACATGAACTCTTTCCCTCCCCAGAGAATCTGAAACTTGCACATCTTTTCTTGGATAGGGTGGAAATTCCTCTCTGCACAAACTGTTTATTTGTATACAAATACAAATAGCATGTTTTGAGACAGGTTAGGTGAAAATGAAAAGTGTGCTTGCCGAGAATATGTCAGATGTTTGCTAAACATTTAAGTGATTTCTATGATAATGAATGAGTGCTTACGGGGCTGTGAAAATTTCTAGTAAGAAAGGAATTACCAAGGATCTTGCTGTAGTTAACAACTCCAGGATGTTATTAGAGCTGAGAATTTAGATTAAATACTGTACCTCCATCGTCCAGCCAAGCACCCAAAGAATGTGGAACGAAAGCTAAGGGAGCCACACATCTTTAGAAAAATCCCCAAACTTGAACAACAACATGTGCTTGCTTGATTCCTCAAGTTTCAGCAGGCCGAGAGCCAAATTTTCAGCATTCATTTCATACCTGTGATGACTTCCAAAGCGGAGAGTGCTGGCTTTCGTTTGCTAGATATCTGTAGTCACGGATGAGATTATGACAAAAAGGGTAAATTGGGGTGAAAGCCAGAAGCAGACAGGGCACCCATTGGAAGTCCACAGTGGAGTTGAGCTGACTTCATTGGTAAGAAAGGCAAATCAAAAAGTTGTGTAAAACTGGGTCCTGTGAGAAAAACAGGGGATCTGTGTTTGCCACTGAAGGATCCTGTAGAGGAGGCATTTTAAAAATTAAGGACATTCACTGTGGAACAGCTATCTAGTTTATAACCAGCTTGCATCATGTTATGTCCTAGCTATGGGACCCTGGGATCCTTTATCTCTTTGAACCAAATCTCAGCGTCCTCATAACAGTATGAGATAACCTCAGAGGGTAATTATGAGAATTCACTGAGTTAATGCAAAGAACTTAGTTACCCGGTACAGAATTCCTGCCCATTAAATGTTAGCTGATATCTCTGTCAACAACAATTTGCACTATGTTAAAGAGTAAATTCATCTTACGGGGTTCCTAGAAGTAGCCTGATTATCCAGGAGGAAACATCAAAAACACTTGACTAAAATGTTACCCTTTATTGAGTTATGGAAGTATTTCTGATGCATGGAGAATCTTTGAGGGGGCACCAAAAAGTCTATGGCCTGACATGGTTTTGTACTAGGGGAACCCAGGACTGTCTAATGTTGGCTAACAAGCATTATTCAATGTAACTGAGAGGTGAGTGAAGGAGAGAAGTCACCAGAATATCCCAAATATTGAGTCCTCTGAATTTGTAGCTGGGTGGAATTGGAAAAGAAATGATGCCAAAAATTTCATTTTATGGAAAAACATTTCATTTCCACTAGTTATGCTCCAACACTCAGTCTCAGCAGAAAGTGCTGGACCTAGTAGCAACCTGGGAATGATTGGCTTGTGCACTTCCTCTTGTTTAACACTTGACATTCACCTTGTCCCAGCTTTGTCAATATCAGTGCTACCCCAGATTCTATTGAGGGCAGACCATAGGGAAAAGGATCAGGTAGGTTTTGAAGGGATGGAGTTCTTTCCCAGGAATGATGGCTGCCCCTCTAGCAGAAGATAATTTTGATAAAATCAGGTTAAAAAGTAGACCAAAGAACCCAGATGAATTTCCAAGATTGCTGCTATTATTAATGGGTCCAAAATTTTAAAATATGACCAAGAAAAATACAAAGTAAATTCTCCTTTAAGAAAGTGGGAGAGCATGAACAAGTAGGGCATGTCCCTTGGGTTGGAGAAGCCCATGAAACAAGTCATCTTATTTGAATCTGTGCCTTTTCTGCCACTCTGTGCTTTCTAGAAAACAATTATGTCAGAAAATTTCATTAATTTTATGTCTTTGGGTAATTCACTGGCTCTAATTGGTTTTGAGAGCGGTGATTGCAGAGCTGCTGTGGGTAAGTGTGCAAATGAAAACAACCTTTTCTCAGTGTGATGAAATATAATTGAATGATACCTCCAATTTTTAATAACCCCTGGAACATTAAGTGCAGCTATTGATAGCAGTTGCAAGAGGTTTTGTTCCTCAAGTATGAATGAAGCACTATGGTGATGGCATTTCCCCAGAAAGAAAAAGCAATACTCACATCTATCCTACAGTCTATAGAGAGCTAAGTACTATTCTGAACATTTTGCATATTAACTCATTAAATCTAGTGACAACTCTAACGGGGGCTCTATTGTAATCTCCATTTTGTAAATGTGAAATGTGAGACACATTTAGAAAAATGGAAGGTGGCCAGAGAGATAGTGGGTAAAGCACTGGTCTTGCATGCGGCTAGTCAGGTTGCAATAGCAGATACCATACTAAATCCTCCAAGTTCAGGGATCAGTGCCAGGAGTGATTGCTGAGTACAGAACCAGGAATAAGTTATGAGTACTGCTAATATGTAGCCCAAAGCAACACTCCCTCCCTCCAAATTAGCTGGTATATAAAATAAAGCCATTCAGAGAACTATTGTCACCTCCCTGAAAGGCTCAGACACTGGGTGTTGGTTTCTTAACCATTTTATTAACCACTTTAATTTTATTTGACTTTGTTTCATCCTCTTTCGTATACATCCTTTCTCATGTGTTAGACTGAACCATTTGAAATAAATGCCTCCAAGCCAAAATGAATAATTATTAGCTGTTTCAACCCAGGGTTCAACCAAATAGTCTATTCTTTAGACTTTATTCCTGGTTAATTAGGTTAATTAAGACAAAAAGCACATTCCATTTTCCTGGTCATGGATCAATTTAGGAGGAAAGCATCTAACCAAGGTGATCTTATCAGGAGGAAATTTAGAATTCTGCTGGAATACTTGAATGGAGGATGTCATGCACAGATTTAAGGCCCAGAACTTGTAGAGCCATATCAGTGATATCTTTGAATGAAACCTCTCACAACATTGTCACTAATGCAAATAAATTAAAAATTGAAAATAAAACCTATCCATGTAATTTCCATGCTTAACTGGAGCCAATAGAACCACTATGTACAGCAAGGACCTTGTGGCAATCACACCTGATGACTGAACACTCTCTTCTCCACTTAAAGGAACAGATTTATCTTCAGTTTAAGTGACTGAGTTGAGTTATTTTCTAGTCACAATTCAGTGGTTCTTGAGTAAAGGGAGACAAGTGACTTACCACTTACAATTGACATGAGTGACAGAGAAGAAGAAATGCCCATGACCCTTCCATATGAATTGTCTGGCTCTTCAGCCAATGAGTTACACGAGACAAACCCACCTTTAGGATACAGCTCGCCTTTCCTTCATAAATGCAATGCTTTGAATTCCATCTTTGTTGTCTCTAAAGGGAGAACTGCATGAGCAAAATAGTAAACGAAGAATGCTTTTTGAATTCTTTTTCTCGTACCAAAATCCCCACTTATAGGGAGATAGAGGGAGTTTGGGTAGAAGAGCTGGTGGTTATGGATGATGAGGAATCTGTTTATCTAGCAAGGGCTTCCCAGGGGAAAATGCAAAAGTGGAGAATGAAAGGCCAAATGTCCTTGTTTTTATTGGGAAATTACCTTGGAACTCATAGTAAGTCATTTCCATGAAGTGTTTTTCCACCTGAAATTTAGCAGTTGCCCACATTTTCTTCTCTTTTTTAGGATTGTGATTCAGGACATTACTAGTGCACAAGAAGAGGTAGACACTATTGATGGCCCACCCAAATTTTATCCTGGCCTCCTTATTGCTTCCTAACAAAATTCAAACTTTGTGCAGAAATCTATGAATGTTTCACAGTACAATGTGCAAGCTGGGAGGCCCTTAATATGAACTAAAGGAAGCCAAAGCCAATTTCTAAGATGGAAGTGGTTGTCCCAATTGCTTAAGGACATTGTTTTTCTGGTAATTAATAATGGCTTGTCCTATGAACGTAGAGATTATCTATTTCATTGGGAATATGAGTATAGGCTCAAGGAATATAGAATATTAAGGGGAGCCTTTCAGTGTTATGCATTCAAAATGGGACTATGTCCCAGAGAGATCTTTTTTTCTTTTCTGGTCATGATTGAAGGTGAGAAAAATATGCTAGAATTTATGGAAATAAATTCATTTGAAAAAAATCAGGACTCAGCAGGCTGAGACTTGGAGCTGAGGAACAATAAGACAGGGATGGCAGAGATGTTGGTTTCCATTCTCACTTCTTAATGAGACCACCCACAGCTCCCAAGATATTTGACTTTCTTATGAGTTTGGCAGCACCAATACCAAATGTCAGGTTCCTAAGCTTTTCTGTTTGTTCCCTTTTTTTTTTATTACATCTCTTCTTAGGATTACAGAGAAATTGAGAACATTGTCACTCCATATGGAAGGTACACAGGCAGCTGGGAGTGAATGAAGTAAGAACAGAGCAGGTCAAACATGGTCTTCTCTGTAGAGCAGTTTGTAAATATGGGCATGGCATTAACTGCCCACGCAATTATCATGGAAATGTCCTCCTTGGGTTGCATTGAGAAGAGTTAGGTATTGGTCTTTCCAGTAAAGTGCATATACCTAAGTATAGAGGAAAGAGCTGCCCTTGTGCCTTGTGGAATATGGTCCCTCCCTCCCTCGCCCCCCCCTCCCAGCCACCACACACACACACACACACACACACACACACACACACACACTCTTTAGCAAATTTGGAAGCTCTGTGATCAGATAGTTAGTGACTTTCAAGGGATGCCTCTAAAAGGTAAAATAGAAATTCATCATTCTGTCTGAGAAGGTGTGAGGAAAGGGGCCTGGGAAGCCACATCTAACTGGCCTTAGACTGCTTGTAAGTCTCAGAAAAATTGAAAGCACAGTCTAACTCTCACCATCTCTTGAGTTACCACGAACACAGACATTGTGTCCTGGAGATCTAAGTAAATGAGAATATAAAAGAAACGTGTGGCTTTATTTTGTGGTAGTCAGGTTCATTATAGTCATACATGTGAGCTACTCATCACTTAGGTCATAAAACAAGGCTACACAATGGGGGGCCTGAACAGGGCTGGGCAGTGTGAGACCAGATGCTACTTCATCTCAGTCCAAAGCTGTCATTCATGTGTTCAACAGGTGCAGCTTATATGTCAGGGATATTTGCCTGGGGTGTAAATCCTTTGGAAGTGCATCAGTTGGAAGGTATTAGTGATTTATCTATCACGATGGGCTAAATTTCCTAACCATGCTTTTTTTTTTACCTATCTTTAAGTCTGAGTTAGGTATGGGAGCAGGATTTGTGAAAAATCAGGGACTAATAGATGATAACAAGAGGGAAATTGCCAATATCCCAGATCCCTAGGAAACCATGCTGACATCAGAACAATGGCAATACAGTTGGCTTTGCGTTAGGAGTTACTCTGTGGGATATTGCCAAGAGCTTGTATGCATGGTCTTACTCAATGTGCATAGTTACCTGACAAGGTAGATGTTCTCATATCTATTGTGCAGATATGCATTTTGCAACCAGCATCATATAGCTCTCTGTAGCCTCCCAGTATAGTCCAAGGGACTACTAGGGAAAAGATGATAAATAAGGGGCAATGGACAAGACAAAGTGTGTGTGACAGGGGCAACCGGTAGGGTGGGGCAAGGAGCAGGCACAGGAAGGAAGTCAGAAAGGGACATGGTTTGGAAAAGGTTGAGAAACTTGTTGAAGATGAAGAAAAGGAGGCCCAGCCTCACACAACTGATTAGAAGCAGAGCCAGAAGGCAAAGGCAGGTCTATGGGACCCAGAGCCAGTGTGGTGCATTTACCCAGCTTTTAGGGTACCAGGGACTCTTGGAGCCATTCTGATGCAAGGTTTTATCTGATTGTCACAGTTTTTTTCTTTTAAAACTTCCCTACCCTTTCCTTCCTTTCCCTTTCTTCTTCTTGTTGCCATGGTGACCAGAGATAGTATCCATTTGTTCTCAGTGCTCACACACTTCGTGTTGTGTGCCTCGGACTCACACACTTCCTTGCTGACAAGCACCAGAGATCACACACCTTGAGGTGGCTTGGTGATCCTAAGCAGGAAAGCTGCTAGGATGGCACTCAGGCATGTGGAGTGGCAGAAGGGAGCAAACTGAAGGCCTTTCCTGCCCCAGAGTTTGCAAGGCAAGTCACTATCACTGAACTGTCCTTGGGCCCCAACACTGGATTCTTCGTCCCTAAGATGTTTAGTTCCCTAAGACTCCCTGACAAATTCACATTAGTGGCAAAAGAAGGACTCAACAAAATTCTAGCAAAGACCCTATGGGTTCATTTAGTTTTCCCGGGGTTCTCTTCTTGCCTAGAGCATTTTGGAGAGGGCGACCTCCTTTGCTTCCAGAGTGGCAGGCACACGAGACTGAAGTGTTCCGCCCTCTAAACCGGGGCAGTGTCTCTGGCTATCTCTAGCTCTAGCGGCCTGGAAGCTCTTTCCAGAAAGGGTCTTTCCCAGTCAGTGCTTAGACACCCGTTGCCAAACAAAGGGACTCATGGAGACTCCGAGTTGCCAAGAAGATAAGAAATTGCTCTCACATTTCACCTTTGAAAGTTCTTCTCTCCCCCCCTCCCCCCCCCCCCCCCGCCCCCGCCCCTTCCATTCTAGGATTGATTCATCTTGAGTTTCAAGATGGGGGAAGGTGGAGGTCAGAAGGAAATTTATAGGACTTCTTCCCAAGGCAATTTCCAGTGTTTAGCCATAAATATTTTCACGAGGGATAAAACCTGTGAGTCTATCACTACCTCCAGCTCACAAGTGGGCTGGGGGTGCAGGGCAATGCCCTGGCCGAGAAGGGTGGGAAGGCAGCCTAACACTCACCTTTCCTGTTTGCCCCCAGGAAGGAGGAGGTCTAAGCGGCTGTGTTCAAAGTGTGCAGCGCTATCCCTGCCCCCAATTTGTACTTAATCTCTCTGGACTTGTACCTTCTCTCATTGCCAGGCCGGATCTATGACACTAGTTTCCAGTTCCCTCCACCACCCCCTCCCAAGCAGTGAGCAACAAAGGAAAGACATTCTAAGAGCCCATGAAATGTTTTTATTGAAACCCTGTTCTCCAGAGAGAGATTGAGGAAGCGATTTAGGCAACCTTATTACAAAATAAAAATGTATCCTCCTACTCCATGACAGGAAATGCGAGAAAGAGAGACAAGCCCATAAAAAATCATTGTAAAAGAAAAGGAAAGTGTGCAAAAGAACTAAGGGTGGGAGTGGGGCCGTTGGGAAGGCATTAAATCATTAGACCCAAAGCTGCAAAAAACTAACATGAGACTCTAAAATGGTCTTTTTTAAAACCAAAAAAAAGGGTGACACATAATATTACCTCAGGCACAATCTTCTTGGGGACATTATACCATTATGCATTCGATTTCAGATTTTCTAATTAAAATGATTCATCAAGCCAAGGATATCAGCAGGGAGTCCCTTCCCCTCCCCCAGTTGTCTGTGGCTTTCGGCCTTAGTTGAGCTGCTGTTGGACTGTTGTGTGGAATATGAACACTTGGCAGAGCAACCAGAAGATTTCAGGTGTTGCCGATTTTATTTGCATAACACCTAATCATGTAGTGGCAGCTGAACAAATCTGCTCATTAATGGAGCTGATTACCAGACACAATACAACAGCTCCCTGTTCCCTGCCGCTGAAAATTCTGCTGATCCAGAAGGGAACCGGAAGTGCACCCCTCAGAATACTTTGGGGTATTCGTTTCTTCTTTTCGGTTCCACTTGGCTTGTCATTGGTTACTGATGGATGATCTTTCAGTAGATCCTCTGGCATAAGAATTTACGGATGTTGTGATTTTTCACAGGCCAACTGTTTCGTGAATGTCTCTGTTTAGGCACTTGGGGATGCACCAGAGAGCCTGCGAGGATAGCAGGAAGTGTTTGGAGGGTATGGGTGCAGGGAAGTTGGCCTTTTGTCATTGCAGAGGACTCTAACATTTCTTTCCTTATCTTCCCCCCCCCCCATTTTCTTGTGGGGAGCACACCAGGAGGTGCTCAGAGATCACTCCTGGTGGGCTCAGGAGATCATATGGGGTGCTGGGGATCAAACTCAGGTTGGCTCTGCGCAAGGCAAACACCCACCTGCTGTACCATCACGTTGGCCCCCCTTTAACATTTCAGTTAATACTTATCCTATTGGACCATGTGTTTCTTCTTGGTCCAGGGGTACTGCTTAGAGCCTTTCTCCTTCTGTGAGGAGAAAAGGTTGAGACAGGATTTGGAGGGCCAGTTTCTCCCCCGTCCCTCTGTGTGTCTCTTGCTAGTGGTTGAACTTGTCTTTTGCTGGTCTCCAACAGTGTTGCTCAGAGTGGGGACTCGAAGCAGGGGGAGGGCAAAGCCTGAGCAGTCCCTAGTTGATACCCTCGGTGTGTTAGGTTAGGGCTGGTGGGGGAGGTGGCAGGATATGAGGGTTGGGAAGGAATGGAGAGGGGGTGGAGTGGAAGGAAGCTAACAAGATGGATATGCCATTGCAGAGAAGGCTCTAGGGCTCATCCACTTTGGTGCCTCATCTAAGTGGAGGGAGCATAACAGTTAAGGCATTCAAGCCCCTTTCCATGCCTGCCAAGATGACAGCTGACCAGTGGCATCCATACTGTTTAGTTCCAGAATTTATAGGGCATGTGAATTTCCCATATCTCAAAGTCCCGACAGAACACATGCGGAGTCTGAGCCATGCTTGCCCATCTAAATCCTCTTCTTTCTCTTTTCAGAAGCTTTTTAGGTTTTCAGGAAGGGTATTGCATAAAATGGAAGTAGCGAGCAGTATTATTACTCCAGGCACACTTGAGTCAGAAAGAGTCTGAATGTTCAAACTGAAAATTGCTGCCTGGATTAATATATTTATTCTTCTAACAAGCCACCAAACAGCCATTGTACTCTCCCAAGCCACTGGACGTATATCTTGCTGAGGCATATGCATCCAAAGTCAGGATATTGTCTAGGAAACTTGAGCCCCCTGCCTGTGCAGGAGCCACCATTCCTGTTTAATTCCTTCCAGAAGAATAGAAACCCAGGCCCAAGGCAGCAATGCAGAGTCCCTAAAGCACACATTGCCATTTATTTTTCCTGTGATTATTTTCCATTACGCATTGTGCAACGGGTGGTTTTGAATGCTATCTTGCTTTCTTTTCATGTCCCTTCATTTACTGCACCCCGAGAGACAGTCCAAGTCTCCAGCCCACACTCTGCAATAAAAATTCAGCAAGTCTGAAGGATACAGCCTGAAGCTTCCCAGACGGCCAGGAAGTTCTGCTGATGGTACTAAAATTCAGGAGCTTCATCTAGCATCCCAGGCAGGTGTGTTTATTCAGCAAAGGGGAAACTGGAAATGTTTCCTTTGGGGATGACTTCTTCCTGCACACTGAGAGCTGTTGTATTTTCCTGCTAGACCGCCTTGTCTCCAGTCTTTACCACTTCTGATCTTAGACCAGATCCCTGGACTCGGTTAGCGTTCCAAAGGTCACCCCTGCCCTCAAGTTACACATCAGGATGAATCCTTGTAGCAGGGTTGAAGGGTCCATTATGAACTGTGATGTAAGCTCAGAATCTTTTTCTCACTGAGGGATTTCCTGAAACTGTCCTGAGTGCATGATGACAGAAAGCAGTCACACTGATCTGTAAATGCAAGATACTCACTGAATCTTTGCCTACATTTTGATAAAGTGTCCAGAGGCTTGTGTTATGCAGTTTTGTGTGTCACAGAGGGTATTGGCCTGCTTTAATGACTTTCTGAACTTTGGGTTGAGATCATCTGGGTAAATGTTAGAAAATGGATCAGATGTGTCACATCAGTTGCTTCTACCAATGTCCAAGCATTTGAATCATCTGGGAGACTTGGTAAAACAGCTTCCTGATATTCTTCCTTTTCATTTCTGATTAAGTAGGCCTTGGGCAGGGTCCAAAAAGTTACCTCTACAAACTAGTTTCTGGGCAAAATGGACTGGATAGTGATATTCTCCAACTCATGCACTTCCCATAATCCTGGCTCGTGTCTTTATAAGAAAAAGAAAATGACACAGGAGAAAGGCTATGTGACAACAAAGGCAGACCCAGAGCAATGGGTCCAGAGACCAAGGCCAAAGATCAGCCGTACCACAAGCTCAGAGAAAGACATGGAACAGATTCTTCCCTAGAGCATTCCAAGAGAACATGGACTGCTAACACATTGATTCTGAACTCTGAGTCTCCAGAAGTGTGAGAGCACACGTTTCTGTTTTAAGCCACTGGTTTGTGATAATTCACTTTGGCAGCCCTAGAAAATGAATACACTAGAGATACCAATGTTGCTGGCCCTGGAATCACACTTTGAGAAACCCTGGTCACAATTAATCAGATCAACCACCTCTTCTTCAACTCCGATTTCTCCTTACAATATCCATGATATATTCTTTCTGGAACAATTCCGACTTGCATCTGCCAGCGCCTGCTTAATTCCCTAAGAAGATTTCACCAGCTCACAGTTCTTTAGTACTCCCCTATTTCTTATGCCTGATATTTTTACCCCTGTATAATCCCTGTAGCTCTCTTGAGTTCTCCTGTGGTCAAATTGGTTTTTTTGTTGTCCTCTATCCTGATAGAGAAGTGTGACCTTATGTGGTTGAATTTTTATACAGTCAGGGAAGAGAAAGAGACACAGGTAGCATAAAGTCATTGCAAGATATATCAGGGAACTAAAGAGATGGGGTGGGAGTGAGGGATTTGAGCCTCAGGAAGACAAGCATTAAGGGGGATTTATCTGCCTTCAAATATATGAAGTGTTACTCTGCATACAATGCAGACAGCCTGATTTCCACCCCTTAGAGATGGGGCCAGAGGAAGGGAGGCTTAGAATGGAGACCTTCCAGAGGACAGAAAGAATTTTCTGAGGCTGAAGTTTTTAAGTCTCTAGAATGTCAAGGGAGACGTTTAAGTAAAGGGTAGACACCTCTTCATTACATTTGATTTAGAAAGGGCCTGCCCTGGAGCCTGGAGAATGAACCAGATAGACTCCTGAAGTGCGCTCTTCCATTTGAATCTACTGCTTTGCAAAGGGACGAAAAATGGCCAGTGGGGAAATAATTAACTCAAAGGGAAGAAGCCTCTCTTAGGTGATGAATTTTGATGTTAGGTAGGAAATTTGTCTTCTTCATATTTTTTATTTCTATCCTGGAAGTTACATTTCAGTATTAGGAAGTTAGAAAAGTTTGTCTCTTTAAAAAATAGTATTAAGTCTATCTACTTATCTATCTGTCTAATTTTGTAAGATGTTACATATTAATACATTACATATTTTAGGTATTATGATGTGTAACAAAGATAGTGTATTTTTTTTAAAAGTGCTGGATAACAAATAATTGCAGATTCAGGAAAACCCTTTGCCCCTCCTGGTTTTTGTAGTAGGTAGAGGCTAGGTGCTGTGCTTCAGTCTGGTCTGGAGGTCATCAGGGTGCACTGTACCTCTTTTTTGGATCTTGGAGTCTCCATTTAAGTTCACATGGTTGATTGCAAAATTCCATTTCTTTGCAGTTGTAGGACGGAGGTCTGTTCCAGCTCGTTCTTGCTGTCTGGGAGAAGGGGGGGGGCGGGTAGAAGGCTATTATTGCACAGTTAGTTTCTCACATGTACCCCCTCTCAGACCTCTCCCAGAATGGGAGCATCTGTTCAAGGAGGGCAAGAGAATCTTTATATCACTATTATTGGCAATATCTATCATCTCCTTTATTGTGATGACATGTAGCAAATAGGCTACTGGCTAGAGAGTAATCTCTCAAGGGGTGTGATCGCAGAGCTCTGCCTGTCACTTGGACACTGGAAGGGCCCTTCTGCTCTTGTTCCTTCTACATGCCTGGTGCAGAGCAGGGGGAGGGACTGGAACCCCAATGTCTTAGACTTTATTGAGAATTTTTCTGATTAAGTAAATATGGAAGTGGAATGCCAAGTGGAATGCAAAATGAATGATCCGTTTTATTCCCTAGTCACTCTGTAAAGTTCAGTTAAGCTTCACTTGTTGAAATGCAAGTTCTTTAGTCAAGAAAAAAATGGATTTGTGTGTGTGTGTGTGTGTGTGTGTGTGTGTGTGTGTGTGTGTGTAGGGCGTACAGTATGGGGGTTGGATCATACCTCGTCCTCGTTTTTGTCATCGTCGTCGTCATTGTCGTCGTCTTCGTCGTCGTCGTCCTCCTCCTCCTCCTCCTGCTCCTCCTCCTCCTCCTCCTCCTCCTCCTCCTCTGCCTCCTCCTCCTCCTCCTCCTCTTCCTACTCTTCCTACTCTTCCTTTAAGACAGCATAGCATCAAGGGTAAATAGACTTCCTGGCCATTTCTGACTCAGACAAGGTATCATCTTGGGCAAGTCATTAAGCTTTTCTGTGTCCAGTTTTCTCCATTTTTGAAATGGTAAAAGTACTTAACCATGACATGCTGGTGAGGATGAAATGAGTTTAAATGTGTAAATTGGAGGCTGGAGAAAGAATCCAGGAGTAAGGCTCTTGCCTTGCATGAAGCTGACTGCATTTATCTCCCAGAACCTTAGATGGTCCCAGGAGCATTGCCAGGAGTGATCCCTGAGCACTGATTCATGAGTAAACCCTGAGCACTGCCAGATGTGAGCCAACCACCAGTTTCCATGTGTAGTGTTTAGAAGGTTGCCTGGCATATCATGAAAACATATATGTGGGAGTTATTTTTTGAGTTAAGACATTTGAGGCCCACATGCCTGACACTCCCTGGACATTCTTAGAACTCTGGGCATTTTTTAGTTTGGAGTTATGACTTGTCTAGACAAATGGGGGGGGAGGGGAATGACACTATTAAAGGTCTGAGTTTGAACAGGGATTGATTTTTTAAAAATTAAATTATTTATAAAATTCAGTCTTTACAATACTTATTGAGGGGATGCACCAAGGATTTAGTGTATGTTAAGAAGTTATTTAAGAACTCAGGTGAGATGTACACCTTGTGAGCTAGCTATTCTTTTTCCCCTTTTTACAGAGAAGGAACTACAGACTCACACATCATTTATTCCCCCCAGATAGTCATTGGCAAGGCCTGTGATGGGAGAGAGGCACTTAAGAAGCTGAATTCCAGAGCTCTCAACCTTCATATCTTGTTTCCTGCCATTTCCCAACGTTTTTGGCAGCTCAGCTCTCACCTTAATGTGTTGTGACAGTAAAATCAAGAAAATATGAAGGATGCAGAAGGACAGAGACACCATGGGCGCCCGTGTGGGAGTGTAACGAGGTAAGCTTGGCTGAGCTGGGAGGTAGTTACTCGGAAGGTAGCAGAATGGAATAGTGTCTCTTGCAGGTATGTGCTGCATCACCAACTTCCCAGTATCTCATTCAAGCAAACCCTGCAGGGAGCTACTAATATCTCCTTTATTAGATGAACATCTTGAAGCTCAAAAACTTCCCAGAGAACATGAACTGAAAGTCAGGCCCCAAGCACAGGATGTCTGAGAGCTAGCAACAAGCCTAGAAAAGGGACTGCCATGGTTGTAGAATGGAGACAGGGTTCCACTTGCAGTACCTCGGGCCGGCAGCAGGAGGCTCGCTGGCCGCTCACTCCCAGGGGCCTTGAGTTGCTTTTCTGATTAGTTTGACATCAAAGGACTTTGCTGAGCCTCAAAGTTGTTGGTCTCACACTGGGAAATCCACTCCACTACTTTACCTATTAGTGTCCCCCCTTTTTTAATCTTTACAGTGAAAACTTACCTTCTTTGAGAGATAAATAAATAGATCATTTTTTATTGATCTGAGTGGATGCATTTTTTTTTGGGGGGAGGTGCTTTTTGAGTCACACCCAGTGATGCTCAGGGGTTACTCTTAGCTCTGTACCCAGGAATTACTCCTGGCAGTGCTTGGGGGACCATATGGGACACCAGGGATTGAACTCGGATTGGCTGCATGCAAGGCAATCACCCTACCCACAGTACTATTGCTCAGGTCCCCCTGAGTGGATGCTTTAAGGCTTTACTATCCCTGTATAAATAGACCCTTGATAAAGGGAAGCAGAGAGGAAGAGAGATGAGAAGGGAAGCCTGCTGTAGGCGGAGAGAAGAGACAGTGCTCATGAGTAGCTGGCACCATCTTAGAGATACTGTTATGACCCCACGTAAGAAGACGGGTCAGTCTGGAGCTTAGCTGCCTCCCCATTTCACCCTGTTCTTATTCCCTTTAAGAGATTAGACAATAAGAACATAGAACACTTCCTGATAAAACACACACATTAGGCATGTGTGCAGAAACCAACAGCTCGGCACTGGGAACTGGGTGTGGACTCAGGAAAAGCATCCCAACACCCTTGGTTTCCAGGCATGGAGGCCCCCAGAATACAAAGCGCATATATCTGGCTCCGTTCCCAGTTCAGGAACTGAGCCATGGAATTGGTGAAAATCTCCCCTGATCTTTGTTCTCTTCTTTTGTAGACGAAGATAGGAACAGCAACCTGACAAGTAGTTTAAAATGATGAAACTGGGTGGCTGGGGGGAGGGGCACCTACTGCCACTCTCTGCTCGCCTGCAGTGTCCTAACTTCTAAGCTTCACAGGAGGGGTGGACTCGGGAACCAAGGGCAACTCCGTGTGAGCAAGAGCTGTAGAGAGACATTCTGGGGTGAGGCCTGCGCTGGATTCTAGCATGTGGGGAGTTGAGGTATGGTGGGAGCAGACAGAGGGAGGCATGTTCCAGATGTGGTGCCCAGATGTTATGTCTGGGGCTAGAAATGGGAATGTCTGAAAGGAGAATTCTGCATTTCAGGAACAATGGGATAGTGGCCTTAGCAGAAAAACCCTGAGCTCCATCTTGGGTGAGATGAAGGGGAATATGTCACCTGCATCTGAATGGGGTGAGTGGAAGGAGAGAGGAATCTTTCCTTCACAGCCAGAGGAGAAAGGAATTGCTGGGCTAGCCAGGGTTAAGGACACAGATTCAAGCACATTGGTCCTTAAGAGCTTCTCCTTGCCTCAACTCTCTCAAGTCTAAGAAGGGAAGGAGGCAGCCAGGGAGATAGTTCAAAGAGCTGGACATTTTCTGGTATGTTGAGGGCTCCCGGACTGGCTCCTTGTTAATGCATGACCTCCTGAGCACTGCTCTTGTAGCCCTGATGGTCACCCAGCACCACTGGGAAGGCCTCTCTCCTCAAGATAAACTAAAAGGAGGAGGAAGGACTATTAGAGTGTGTATACATAGAGTCCTGCAGTGATTCAGTGAGACAGCCAGGCAGCATTCACCAGGCTCAGACCAGAGCAAGTCCTCAAAAGCCAGGAGCTTGCCCATGGTCACAGCTAACTGAGGCCCAACAAAACCAACACAGCCAGACAGGAAAAGCTGGAGGGCAGTAAAAGCGCATGTTGTGCCCAGAAGTGACTCCAGCATGCATGTTCTTGCCCTTCCCACAATTGAGTAAAAATTTCTTTCATGTCCTACCCATTGTGTATCTCTCCTCTTGTTTGAAATATTTATATATTTTAAATTTTTATTTTAGGCACAATGCTTTACAGTACTGTTAATACTAGAGTTTCAGGCATATATAGTGTCCTGACACCATAGCCACCACCAGTGTCAGCATCACTCCACTGTCTCAAGATTCCCTCCTATCCCGCCCCCAAGCTCTATCCCACTCTCCTGGCCATCTCGGCTCCTCCATAGAATAATTCTCTGTTACTTCTGTTGCTTTTGGTCAATTGTTAGTCTCTCACTTGGCTTCTTTATGTCCCACAGATGAGAGAGATCATTTTGTATCTGTCCCTCTCCTTTGACTGACTTCACTTATCACAATACCCTCTAGTTTCACCCACTTAGCAGCAACTTGCACGATTTCCTCTTCCTATATCCGATTTAGTATTCCACTGTGTATATGTACCACCATTTTTTTATCCACTCATTTGTTGTCAGGCACTTGAGCTGTTTCCAGATCTTGGATATTCTGAATAGTGTCACAGGAGTTGTGTTCCTCATATTAATGAGAAAATTTATCATGGAGATGTGTCCAGAAAAGACATTTTATTTATTTATTTATTTATTTATTTATTTATATACTTATTTATTGAATCACAGCGCAATGCACAGTTACAAAGTTGTTCATGATTGGGTCTCAGTCATATAGTGTTCCGACACTTGTCCCCTCACCAATGTACATTTCCCAGCACCAGTGTCCCAGTTTCTCTCTGCCCCCCCCAGCCAGCTTCACCCCACCCCCGCCTGCCTCTATGGCAGCCACTTTTACTCTATGTCTCTGTCTTTGACTCTGTCTCTGTCTGTCTGTCTCTGTCTATGTCTCTCTCTCAAGAAAAGGCATTTTAAAATTGATTATACATTCAATATTCTGATGGGGAAAGGGATATTCGGTAATTTCAGGGAAGAACTTAAGGACTATTAAAGAATTTGAGGACTCTGTTCATTCCAGATGATATCACTGTGAAAAGGGGCTATGAGTAGGATTTTCACTCTGAAAAGGTGCTTCTACCCAGAATTCACTATTTTACATTTTCTCTCCAGAGTTGAAAATGATGAATTTCTGATTCCTCGTAGACTCCCAAAAGCCCAGTGACAGAGAACTGAAAACTTGGTTCACACATTGATTCTAAGAGACCCTTCTGCAGAGCCTGGAAGAAGTAGTTTACCTGTGCTTATAGAAAGCGTTTCTATCCCTAAAGGCCTGAATGGAAAGGCTGACCTTTTCCAAAAGAACAGGGCTCTGTGGGGAAGGGGTCTGGGGGAGGAGGAAGGCAGACAGGCTGATGGGAAGAGATTAGTCTGCAGGAGACCCAGGTAGCTGTGGAAGCCAGAAACCTAACACCTTATCCCTGGTCCGCTTGTCACTAGGGGGGAAGTGGAAACAATTATCTCTGGCTTTCAACTGAGCAGCTGTGAAGGAAATACTTCTCTTCCTCTTCCTACTCACATCGAAGGCTTCGCTCCTGATACTTATGGTCACCAGATTGACTGGGTTTTCTTTCCCACACCCAGCAAGTCTCTGGGACACCAGTGGGCATCCTCTAATTGAGTCAGTTCTGTCACCGGCAATTTGAGATTCTTATCCATAGACTCCCAAGTTCCTGGATGGAGAACCCACCCATCTGTGTTCTTATAAACTCTCTGGTTGATGCTGATTATTCAGAATTATTCAGGTTAGGAGGATCACCGCTTTATATCTGGAACTACAAGGAGATTTATTCTGCCATCATTGAATGGACATGATTTAACCTGGAATGAAAGACACTGAAAGGAACAGGGAGGAACACATGGCTGAATCAGGTGATAAGATGGGGAGACTGAGAAACAATCTCCCTCTAGGGGAGAGTGCCAGACACTCGAAGCACAATCTGATGTCCAGAATAGATAGAAACTCTGGGGACAAATACCTAACATTCAGTCAAATCAAGGGAGAAACTTCCAAATACTCAGGGTGCAGGATTGAGATGGAGTGAGGACATAGGAGGTGGCATGGATGGTTGGCTCTACCTTGGAGCATATGGTGCAAAGTCCACCCTTGTCCTAGATGTCAAGTGTAGGCAGTGGCCTGGGTTAGAAGCTTGATTTTCTATCCAGGTGTTTCCCATCCTGCCCTCTTCATGACTGGTTTGGACCGAGTTGATTTCCTGTTGAGGATGTCAGCTCCTTTCCTTGTCTCTGTGGGAGCTAGAGGCATTTAGTGAAATTCCAAATTTGCTAGAGGCAAATGGAAGAAATTTCTGGTGCCCTGAGACCTCTCAGCCCACATTTAAAGCAACAGCTCAGAGAGGCACTGACAAAAGACTGTGACTTTAATTTTACTCCCATGTTTTTTCACTGTATTATTCTTACCTTCTTTGATGTTGGTGCTATGGCCTGTCACACATGCTTAATTGGAATGAATTAGAGAAAGCACATTTTATTTATTTATTTTTTTATTATTATTATTATTTTTTATTTATTTATTGAATCACCATGGGAAAGGTTACAAAGCTTTCAGGTTTAGGTCTCAGTCATGCAAATATCAAGCACATTTCCCTTTACCAAAACTTATTTTTTACCATGAAGAACCCCAATATAACCCCACCCCCCACCCCTCCCAGTCCCTGTGGGGCAGATGAATTCTAGTTAACACTCTATCTGCTTTGATTAGATTCATTGTTTCAATAAAAGATTCACCACTATTATTTAGAGTTTACCACTCCCCCGCCCCCCCCCCCCCCCGCCGAATCAGACATGCTGACAAAGCATTGTGAAGTGATTTGCTTTCTACAGCTGGGTTCAAGAATTATATGTTGGTTTTGGATTTCTGCTATTTTACTAATTGACCCTGGAAGTATTTCTACTGAAAGTCAGATAGTTAAGAAATTGGTTTCTGTGCTCTGGAGTCGTGGCCGTGCTGGAGAGCCGCTAGTGGGGGGCAACTGGTGGCCTCGGTAGGGCGTGAAGGGCGGACCGAAACGTCCCCCTTCCCATGAGATTTTAGTCGCCCCCCCAGTACCCCGGCTCATATCTGCTGTCCACAAGGCTCCCATGCGGCCGCCATCTTTCTTTCCAGAGAGGAGAAGGCGACTGGGGCAACACCCTTTCCCCTCCAGACAGACCTGATGGCCTGGATTAACGCATAGTCCGTTCACTTTTCTGCTCCAAGCTGCCGGGTTCTGCATTAAGTCCTTGTGCTTCTGGGACCGTGGCCATGCTGGAGAGCCGCTCGCGGGGGGCAACTGTTGACCTCGGTAGGGCGTGAAGGACGGACCGGGACGCCCCCCTTCCCATGAGGTTTTAGTCGCCCCCACATCCCCGGTTCATACCTGCTGTCCACAAGGCTCCCATGCGGCCGCCATCTTTCTTTCCAGAGAGGAGAAGGCGACTGGGGCAACACCCTTTCCCCTCCGGACAGACCTGATGGCCTGGATTAACGCATAGTCCGTTCACTTTTCTGCTCCAAGCTGCCGGGTTCTGCATTAAGTCCTTGTGCTTCTGGGGCCGTGGCCGTGCTGGAGAGCCGCTCGCGGGGGGCAACTGGTGGCCTCGGTAGGGCGTGAAGGACGGACCGGAACGCCCCCCTTCCCATGAGGTTTTAGTCGCCCCCACACCCCCGGCTATACCTGCTGTCCACAAGGCTCCCATGTGGCCGCCATCTTTCTTTCCAGAGGGAGGAGGGCGGAAGGGACCAACACCCTTTCCCCTCCGGGCAGACATGATGGCCTGGATTAACGCATAGTTCTTTCACTTTTCTGCTCCAAGCTGCTGGGTTCTGCATTAAGTCCTTGTGCTTCTGGGGCTGTGGCCGTGCTGGAGAGCTGCTCGTGGGGGGCAACTGGTGACCTCGGTAGGGCGTGAAGGACGGACTGGAACGCCCCCCTTCCCATGAGGTTTTAGTCACCCCCACTCCCCCGGCTCATACCTGCTGTCCACAAGGCTCCCATGCGGCCGCCATCGAGAAAGCACATTTTAGATGGTGGTTTTCACAGAGTCACTTAGAGTCCTGGCTGTGACACTTGTACACACCTTACTATACTGTGACAAGAAATTGCTTGCAGAGCAGGGGATCAGAGAGAGAGCAGAGCTACCAGGATGGCATTTGGCACATGTGGGTAGCACTGGGGATCAAACTCACAGGCTTCCACTAGCAGGGCAAGTGCATTAGCCACTGAGCCATCTCCCAGGTCCCAATCATATGGAATCTTCTGGAGAGCTGGAAAGAGCTGTGTGTAAATGGACTGGAAGATTTCATTTGCCTGTTATTCTGGATGAAGAAGTCTATTGATTCAGAAGAGAAATCCTTACTTTCAAGTCTACTACCCATTTCCATCCCCCACCCCCACTACCCATTTAGATATTGATTTTCCCACATAATCAGGTTGGTGTCCACTTCATTTCCTGTCTAGTTGGGTGAAGTCATTCCCATTTAATGAATGCCCACTAGGTGCTGGATGAAACTCAATACATTGGGTTCTCATTTTATCTTCCAGGAGCTGTCTGAAGCAGACACATGCTCAGACTTATTTCATAGATCAAAACATTGAAGTTCTGGGAGGTGAAATGCCTTGACCTGCTTCTGTGGGGTCTACAGACAAGGTGAGATTCAAACCCTGTCTGCCTTCTGCCTCCTTTGCCCTAGAAGAACAAATAAAGGTCAGATTATGGAAATATTCAGAGCTCTGAAGATTCTTAAAACAGAAGAGTTCTTTCATCATATCCAAGTAGTTCTTCAGTGATTCATCAATTTGATTGTAGAACTAGTAATGTTAATTGTTTTTCTATGTGATTAGTGCTAGAAATGAGGGGTTCCTCCATATGGCTTCCACTGTGAAGCCCTATGTTTGGAGTACATGGGAAGGAAAATAAAAATTTGCCAAGCCAATGACCATGAGATGATTCTTGTCAGGAGCTTTGGTATACAGAAGAATTTCCTTTATATTGGAGTAAGCATTAGCTGCCTTATCCTTATCCAACTTAGAATTGTTGATTTTGGGGCAGTGATTCTAAACCTTATTGTCTGAGGCCTGGGTCTAGCCTCACGTTTGTGATATCATTGATAGGGGGGGCGGGGGATTGGCCTGGACACCCAGTTTTCAAAGCTCCTCAGATGGTCTAATCAGTAATCACACTGAAGAACTACTGAACTACTGATATCGTTGGATGGATGGAACTACTGATATAGTAGAATAACAGGAGGAAGCACATAAGAAGTACTACAAGGTAGCTAATTCACTGCCATTTGCCAGACACTATTCATTTCACAATGGAATGACTTAAGTTCAGGGAAACAAACCCTTCTGTTGCAGGCAAAGGGACACCAAAATGCCACCAAATATACCAGCATGTCTTGATAAGGCTTTTAAATGACAGTTTCTGTCACAGGAAATTAATGTTTTTAATACTTTTCTTATATGCTGAAACCACACTGCTCTTAGGTAGAGACACACAAGGTCACCCTGTTTGAATTCTAGTAAAGCCGATTACATCCCTGCTCTCAATTCCTCTGTGTCCTTACTTGTACACATTGGGTTAGGGTATAGCTTTTAGCCTTCAAGGTTCCAGAACAGACCCTCCTCTGTGAATTCCTTCCCTGCCCCTGTAATTTGAGAGAAGACTTACTGATAACCCTGGGTTATTTTTACCCCTGTTGCCTTTCTCTAAATAATTTCTCACACCTGAAGATTATCAGTATGCTTTGAAGTGTTCCACAATTCTGATTCCCATCCATTTACAAGCAATGTGAGATAAATCTGAATTTACCCAAATGAATGTGTAACTTTGAGAAGCACTCCACTGCCTGCGAGCATCCTGACTGAATTCCATGGAATCCCCTTTGAGTCTGCCTTCCCACGGGCTCCGGAATCTGGCCTTGGAGACAGGGAGGGAAGCAATCATTCCTGCTCTGAGCATGTTTGGCAGCTTTTGCAGTAAACACCATGGAGACTGGGCTTTGCTCTGACACGTTTCAGGTGCTGAATCAATCAGATGACGGGTTTCTGGTGGGCCTGACCTGCCCAGCTAGAGACTAGTAGCAGACATTAGTCACTGACCCACAGTCTAAGGCTGAGGGACCACCCTCAGCATCACCTCAATGGCTGTTCATGGTTCGGGACTCTAAGAGCATAGATTCTAAGTCACACACAGAGATTCTGGAGACACACCCGAGGAAACAGCTGACCCAGGAAACACAGCAAAGGAAACAAATGCCCAGTGTCAAGCATATAGCATGAGGATGCGATATCTGGAGATGGATTCTAACTCTCTGCTTTGGAAGCTTGTCTCCACTTATCTGTAAAATGTTTTCAGTGGATTAATTCAGTTAGAATTGCATTAAGATCATAGCCATACTCCCAGTGGTAGTTGTTATATTGCTGCCATTACTATTATTGGGCTGGAGCGATAGATAGCATTTGCCTTGCACGCAACCGACCCAGGTTCAATTCCTCCATCCTTCTCAGAGAGCCTGGTAAGCTATCAAGAGTATCCCGCCCGCATGGTAGAGCCTGGCAAACGCCCCGTGACATATTATACATGCCAAAAAACAGTAACAAGTTTTACAATGGAGACATTGGTGCCCGCTCGAGCAAATCTATGTATAATGGGAGGACAGTGCTATAGCACTCTATTATTAGTTTAGTGTCTGTTCAGGACATACCAGGAACTACTAAATTATCATGATTAGAAGAATCCTAGGGGGATCGGATGGGGTGTGGGAGCAAACCAGAATAAGTCACACTCATTTCTGGTCAAGTAATAGCACACTGGTTTTTGAAAACATTTTTAAGAAGATTCCCAAGCCCTACACTCTGCTAATCTGCATTCAAAGCTGGTTGAAGCCTGGGGCAGTCAGCGGTCACGGGGAAGCTGAAGCATTTGCAGCTGGAGGCTGTTTTGGAAAGCAGACTTCTACCTTGTTCCATGGCCAATATCATTTTCTATTCAGAAGAGCCACCCTGCACAACCATCATAAAGAGGCAGCTATGATCTACTTCAGTTTTCTTTGTTTCTGGTATCCTTTTTCTCATTTCTCAATATCCCAGTACCTCCAGTGTTGGGGCATTTGCTCTCTCCAGGTGAAATCAGTGCCACGCGCCATTTGTTATGTACATTTGTCACTCCATTACTGTTTTTTTTTAAATTTTTATTAGTGAAACACCATGAGGTACAGTTGTAGAATTACAAATCTTTGTGCTTGGGTCCCAACCATACAATGATCAAACACCCATCCCTCCACCAGTGCCCATCTTCCACCACCACGAATCCCAGCATCCCTCCCACCCCCCACGCCCCCCACCCCACCCTGCCTCTGTGGCAGGGCATTCCCTTTTGTTCTCTCTCTCCTTTTGGGTGTTGTGGTTTGCAAAAGAAGCAATGAGTGGCAATCTCTCTGGGTTAATCTGAAATCCACACACCTCTAATTACATCCACTAAGTTTCTCTTGGTCCTTCCTTCCATGCATGGCACCTGCCCACCAACCTCTTTCACAAGAGGGAGATATCCCTTTAACCCAAGGTGTAGGTATTTATCAATTGTGTCTTGTTTCAAGTTTGTTTTATGGGGAAAAAATGCTTGAATCTTGAAGCTCAGGTTTTAGTACTATACCGAGAACAATGCCTTGACTATTTGAGCTGCCCTTTTTCCCTTCTTTTCCTTCCTTCTTTCTTTCCTTCCTTTTTTCCTTCCTTTTTTCCTTCCTTCCTTCCTTCCTTCCTTCCTTCCTTCCTTCCTTCCTTCCTTCCTTCCTTCCTTCTTTCTTTCTTTCTTTCTTTCTTTCTTTCTTTCTTTCTTTCTTTCTTTCTTTCTTTCTTTCTTTCTTGACACAACCCACATTGCTTAACAGTTTTGTGCAAACATGTTCTAATGGGCTTAAGTAAGGAATTTGGTCATTTCAGCCCAAGGCCAGACTAGCACATTTCAGGCTTCCAATCAGATCAGTAGCTTTAATCACTTTTATCACTTGGCTTGTTTGTATTATTTTCTGAGTGTGAAATCTTTTCACTCTCCTGATACTAGTGGATCCTGGTTATTTTTTATTATTTCTCTAAGTAGAATTATTTTCAGTCTATGTCTGAAACCTAGAAGGGAAGATTATCTGGGTAAAGAGGCTTTCTCATGCTGAAATAAATCATGAAGGGAGAATTGTTCTGGTGTTTAATAAAGGGTTATCACAGATTCACACTACTAATAACTTTCTTCTTTAAGTCTCTTCCCTTCAGTCATAGAGTTCAAAGTGCTTAAAAGGCATGGCCTAATTGAATCATGTTTATTATTTTTGTGCAGTATGAATGATATGCTCATTATTATTCTCCACTTTATACAGAGAGAAATGAAGGAGTATGGGGGAAGTGGGGAGCTAGAAATCTGGACCTGTGACCTCATTCTGCTTTTCTTCCCCTGCCTCCCTGTTTTTATGCAATTTTTAAAGGTCATTTCATGGAAACTCAACTTGTTGGACACTTTTTCTAACTGCATCTTACATGTCATCTGACTCTTTAGTCCATTAAGATCTGTTCTCTAGGGAGCTGTTCTGGGCATTTTGATTCATAACAATTTGTTCCAGTTGTTTATGTTTTATTATTTAAATATGAACTAGAATCTTCCTAAACCAAAGGGCTGTGGAATTTAGTTTTTTTTTTCTTGTATAATCCAAAGATCCAAAATAGCACAAAGGGTGGGTGCAGAGCTTTGTTTGCCCAACACAATTTTAGTTCTCTTGGATGATGATGATGATAAACGAATTATTCATGCACAGAAGGTGGGACCAGAGGGGAAGAGATTCGGCCCATCAGCAGGATTTGTGCTGAATATTGTTATGTTTGCTGTGTTGTAAAAATAATGCCAAGAAAGGCAGGATTTTGCTCTGTCCTCAGGAACTTCCAGTCTCTTTGAAGTGGGTAAGGATTGTTTAGTAGAGCTAAGTCATGGTAGGATTGTAGCAAGATGTGTCTTAGAGAATATATGTTCTGTTACTTGTGTGTGGCCTTGAGCAAGTTTCTTAAACTCTGAGTCTTTCTTTTTATTATTCTGCAAAATAATAATAGGGCAGTGATGATAAATGATATGCTATCTACTAAAGGAATTTGGCGTAGTGCCTCATACAGAGCTAAGAATCAATAAATAGATCTACTTTCACATCATAAAGTGGCCGGTGATTGGAGGGTAAACAATGGCACAGTAAATACACACGTGGGATTTCCAAAGAGAGGCCAGTGACCCATGTGATGAAGTCGGTACCTGCCAATAACCTTGAAAGATAGGGAGAACTGGGGTTTCATGAACATAAAAGGATGGGGAAAGCTTAGGGTTATGTGTGGATCAAACTTAGGGTGAGAAAGAGTGTGGGCTGGGAAAGAGAAAATAAAAGGTTCACACAGAGGAATGCTAGCAGACAGTCATTAGAAGAATGAGAGCAATGCTGCTACAACTATTAAGGTTAACTTATTTAATAATATGATGAGGTAAGAATTATCATGGCCACTTTAAAGATTAGAAAGGTGGAATTCTGAGACAATCTGTAAGGTTAGTTGGGAACATGTGCAGAGGCTTGGTGACAGTGAGAATAGGTCTTCATGTGCTACTGGCAGAAGGTAAATTGGATACAGGTATTCTGGAGAGCACTTTGACAGGATCTATTGAAATTATTAATTCCACTTCAGAGTACTGATGCTGGAAAAACATTTGCATATGTAATCAAAGTGGGCTGAAGAAGCATGTTCACTGAATACGCTAGGAGAACTCACATATCTATCAGTGATGGAAAGTCCGTCTTGGGGTATATTATTCTACAATTTTGTATCATGAGGTCAATCCATGTAATTGACTCAGCAATTTATTTAGTAAAAAAGGTTGAGTATAATAAAATTATTATACCATTAGCTTTTGAAATCCTATATATGTATAAATGCATTTGTAAAAGTAATAAATGTAGATAGTCTGAATGTGAACAAATCAAATTTTTACAATGATTGTCTCTAGGAAGTGAAAGTATATTTACTGGGAAGAGTAAAAGTGAAGCAGGACTTATAATGTCATCTGCATATTTATATATTAACAAAATAATTTAGCTACTACTCAGTTTTAACAATTAAAATTAAGGGAGATTATAAATAAATAGCACAGAATTATTAAAATATGTTGTAAAATATATTTTTTGAATTGAAAAATGTTTCCAGTAAGTGATAATCATTTCAAAGCAGTGTATTATACACATTAACATTTACTTATAAAAATCAATATATGCATAAGATACATGTAGGTCAATGGTCAGAAAAATAATTACATTGGTAATTATCTCTGAATGTTGAAATTATGCTTTTTTCTTTTTTCGATTGAATCATTGTGAGATAGAGCATTACAAAACTGTACATTATTGTGTTTCAGTCATACTATGTTCCAACATCCATCTCTCCACCAGTGTAATTTCCCAGCACCAGTGTCCCCAGTTTCCCTCCCACCCCTTCAAGCCACCCCCCACCCTAGCCTGCCTCCATGGCAGGTACCTCTCTATTTTCTCTTTTTTATTTGTAGCACTTCCCTTTTGCCAAATGCAGTGACAAACCATCTCCAAAGGAAATACCTTCACATGACTGTTTCTTCTTAACAACCATGTGGCTAAGGGTCAGCCTATGTGGGTGGAGTTCAGCTGACTGCTTGGCTTCAAATACAGGCTAGGTTCTGTCTGCTGAGTCCCTCCCCTCCTGTCTTCCCTGGATCAGGGGTGAACCAGGGCATGTTCTCCTGTGATGATGACAGAGGTACTAGGGAGCTGGTGGGAATGCATGCTGTGGAGTCTGGCTTTGGTGTGGAGTTGGCACATAGTCTGTTCTTCCCACATGACCACATCCAGTCAGGAGGGCAGGAAAGAGACTGAGTGGAGACACCTGCAAAGTGATAAAAGACATGGACTGGATAATGTGAGTGGTGAAGTTTGGGACCTACAGTGCAACCTACTACACTGTCACTGTGTTTGCATACTGCTCCCTCCCTGGAAGTGTATTATTACTCTTGCTTTTTGGGTCATACTGGGCAGTGTCCAGGATTACTACTGGCTTTTTACTAAGGAATTATTCCTGGCGGTGCTTGGGGGACCATATGGAATGCTGGAAATCAAACCGGGGTCAGATGCATGCAAGGCAAATGCTCTACCCGCTGTGCTATCACTCCAGCCCCCAAACATTTTTTTTTTATTGAATATGTGAGAGCACCGAATCCTAATCACTAGACCATCAGGGGCTGGAGCTATAGCACAGCAGTAGGGAGTTTGCCTTGCATGCGACTGACCCGACCGACCTGGGTTCAATTCCTCTTGGAGCGCCCAGCAAGCTACTGAGAATATCTCGCCTGCATGGCAAAGCCTGGCAAGCTACCCGTGATGTATTCGATATGCCAAACACAGTAACAACAAGTCTCAAAATGGAGACGTTACTGGGCCCGCTTGAGCAAATCGATGAACAATGGGGGGACAGTGGCAGGGACAGTAACAGAATATGTGAGTCCTTGGGATGATGGAGCTGGGAACAGCAGTGTTCATTTCATGCTTCTGTGGCTGGGCTCCAAGGTCCACAGTCTGTGCAGAGGATCTCTAATCCCTCTCCCCTTGCCCTCCCTCCCCCCCCCCCCACCAGTGGTTCCACCAGCATCTAAAGAAAGCCTGGGAAGATGTTGCCTTCTGATCTATCCAGACTTCCAGGTCTCAGATCTTTGTTGTTTGTTTTGGGGGCACACCTTGTGGTGCTCAGGCTAACTCCTGGCTCTGACCTCAGGGAATACTCGGTGGTGTTTGGAGGACTTTATGGGTGCCTGGAATACAACCCAGGTTGTCCATGTGCAAGGCAAGCAAGCTACATGCTGAACTATCACTCGGGTCCCTGGGTCTCATCTCTTTATAAAAGAATTTTCTATGTTGGGAGAGAAGAGAGGTACCTGCCATAAAGGCAGGCTGGGGTGGGGGTGGATTGAAGCGGTGGGAAGAAAACTGGGGACACTGGTGCTGGGAAATTACATTGGTGGAGGGATGGGAGTTGGAACATCGTATGACTGAAATGCAATCATGAACAATTTTGTAATGCTCTATCTCATGATATTCAATAAAAAAAAGCAAAACAACAACAGCAACAACAAAAAGCCCTTTTCTATCTTGGGAGAGTAGGTGTATTTTGGGAAGGTAGTTAATTTTTACTTTTAGGAAATAGTTCTAATTATTATTCATAAAATTATGAATCCAAACAACAGATGCTGATTTATAGCACCACATATTAATAACAAACAGAATGGAAATGAAAAAAAAATTCCCCCAATGCATAGCAGGCTAAAAATATACCACAAAACAGTGGTTGCATGATAGAATATATTGATTCTTAGTAACTTATTTCTTTTTTTTTTTTTTTTTTTTAGTAACTTATTTCTTATATTTGCCTTTTTCCTTTTCTCACTGGCGGAGATTTGGTTTTGCATTCATGACTCTTTTTTCTAAGTCTTTGTCCAGGCTTGGTCTGGTGAGAACCGCCTTGCTTAGCTGAGGGCGGGCGAAGCTGTGCCCTTAGCTTTCTCATGGTGCACCTGCAAATGCAAATGACGTCGTTCTCTGTCCACCTGGATCACTTTGCCATTTGCCGATGTTTATCGTGTCCCTGAACACCTGGGCCTTGCCCACCTTGTGAACAGGCATGAAATGGAAATTGCTTTTCTGCCACTCTGAAAAGGGGAGGGTCTTCTGCAGTGTGAGGGGTCATGGTGATGACGTTTGCGGTTTTCCTTGGTGTGTGAGGTCACTCTTAGTTTGGCCTTCACAGTGACCATCTGGCATGGCGCTGACTTGGACTGTCAATTTTCTGGGCAGTACCTAACAATGGACAAATGAAAAGTCAGTCCCTGTTTTGTGGTGCACACACAACAAAGTGATTGGCAGCCTTCTGTGTGCTGTTTTGAGACTCCCAAAGGGCACAGTGAGGTCACATTCTGTCTTCAGGCCTGATGATGGCAAGCAGAACTGGCCAGCAGTCAATTAGAGGTCTTTATCTCCTGGCATACGTTCATGATCATTTATTATCTCAAGTTATTCTCCAGATTTTTCCTAATGCTTATTGCACCTAAAGCACCAAATCACAGTAACAAGAGATGACTTATGAGCTCTCCCCCCCCCCACCCCTTCCAATTTACCTTTGTGGTCTTCCTTGCCATCATATCTGTCTATAAAAGAGGACATCACTTTGGGATAGAAGCAATCACTTCACTTTTCACCCCTTACTCCCGTTTGCCTCCCCTAAACGGAACTTCTGGTTCAAATATTGTGGTTTGGTTCCCCTGAGAGAGCCACTAGACCTTTTCAGATGTGCAATCCATCTTCCACCAGCCTCTTAAAAGCCCGTCAAGGAAAGCCATTTCACCCCACCCATGGGGTGTTGGTGTCTGTGTATGTGTGTGTGCATGTGTGTGACAGAAAAATTTTCACGATGCAAATATTTATAGACTGGTTAACCTCCCTGGTTAATCTTAGTCATGCTTGACCAAACTATCTTTTAACTGCTTTAAGCTTTCTTCATAAATCACTCTGTGCCTCTTCTCTTTCCACTCTCATCTATCAACCTCTTTCTTCCAAGGTGCCCCCGGGAGAGGTCAGAATGGTTCAGATTTGCTCCCAGATGATGTCTTGGTCCCATGGAGTTTTCTCTCTTTCAGAGGTGCACCCGAAAGCGTCAGGGACAGAGGATTTCCTCCTGCTACTTCAGACACATTTAAGTGACTGCTTTTCAAACTCAAAATTGAGACCACATTTTCATTCAGAGCACTGAAGCAACAAAGACCAGCCCCTCCAGTTCTTCCATATAGAGACTCTGCTAAGTTTCTGCATTCACATCGGGATCTTGTCTGAGACGCTGTAGTAGATGAGAACAAGTGACAGAGAAGGACTGCATTTTTCAGTTTGTTCCAAGATCTATCCACTCATGATTTAAGATTTAATTGCATATTTACAATATTTTAAATCTCATAAACTGCAGGTCCATATGTAACCTAGAAATATTCATCACACTTTTGAAGGTTGTGCTTAGACAGAAGTATTTGCCTCTAGTCTGTCCATTATGTTTTTCTAAGCTAAGCCTCTGGTTCAAATTCTAAAGTCTGTTCCCTTAATAGGAACTACCAAGTCCATTCTGGTATGCAAACTATACCTACTCCCATCTGTCCATCCCACCCCTCTTTCTGGGTGTATTAATTTTGAGCTGTATGAGTTTGTCTGAGGACGAAACAGGGTTGTCAATAGAAATTTAGTCACTCCAGTTATAGTTCTGCTAAGGTCTTAGTAAAAATTGTTCAAGGGCCAGAGAGATAGTACGGGAAATCATGTGCTTGCCTTGCATGCCATTCATCTAGGTTCAATCCCCAGCATTACGTATGGTCTCCTCAACATGATCCCTGAGCATATAGAGGAAAGAATAGCCCCTGAGCACAATTGGGTGTGGCACAGCACCACTCACCACCACCTGCAACACACACACTCACACACAAATTCAAGATGGTCAAACCAAGCAAGAGACCGAAAAGGAACTGCATGAACCTGCTGACTATATCATCTGGGGACTTTTCCACAGTAGATGATTAAGCTGAAAAGAATTAATGAGCCACACCTGAGCCAAATTAATAAACAGAATGCTAAAGGTGCCTTATGGAATCTTAAAAAGAATTGGAGTAAAAGGTGTAGCAGAAAGGCCAATATTTTATTCTTTTCTGCAAAAAGAATAAAATTTTATCTATTTATTTATTTTTATGTAGGAGTACTGCGATTTATTCAACCACTGATTAGCTGATTGAATCGGGCATGAACTCCACAGTCCAATATTTTAGCAGGTACATTTTGAACTCTGAAATGGGTCATGTACAAAGGAGTCTTTCTATTTTCTGCTATCGGAAGACATCACTGGGGTAGGGATGTTCATAAAGAAGAATCTCTTGGTGCCTGATGCAACTGATGGTGCTTTGAAAGTCTTTTCATTACACTTATTTTCATTCAAGCTAAGAGAAATCCCATAACCAGAACATGCAAAAACGTGTTCAAGTGCTTTGAAGAAGAAGCATATTTTACAACAATCTAGGAGTAACTGGTGTAGTAAAAACATAGCAGGTATTACCTAGGAGGGAAAAACTAAAGCACTGGTAAGTTTTTTTTTCTTTCAGCTGGGCAAGACAGAGGCACATTTACAGATTATCTGAAAGACAAAGACTTTGGGTATAAAAAGAGGGAATGGTCTGTATATCTTCCCTCACAGAAACTAGGAGGTTTCCTGTGGGGGCTCTAGATATTTATGTCTCTTTGCACCAGCAGTAATTTAAAGACCTTATTTGAGGCTGGCTTCAGGTGAGGAAAGCTATGAGGACATGAGGGCACTGCCTTTTCAAACATGGATCCTGAGGAAGACAAGTTCTTTAGCACTGTCTTTGAATCTCATAGATAGAGATTCCGTGATCAAAGAGACTTGATAAACTTAAACCCCCTTCAGGGCTTGCCTTGCTACCTGCTAACTAATCCTCTCATTGTGGATATGCACCATGAGCCTCCAGGAGGGAGTAGAGTGGGGTAGATAGAAGAGTGGCATAGACTTCCCACACCAATGCAGTGCTCAGAGGGTTCCCAGGCCACCTTCAGATGTGTGTTAGGGCCTCATGGTCTATACTTAGCACAGCAGAGCTCAAGAGTCCATGTGTGCTGGGAATGGAGTTGGGTCTTTTTTCAGGATCTCTCCATGAAAGCCCCTTCTCCCTTCCTCTCTTCAGAAATCTTTACAACCACTGCTCCACAAAATGTCTTGTGACCCATGGTGTTAAAAAGGCAACTGTGTTGGGGATGGGCTTCTTCTTTCTTTCTTTCTTTCTTTCTTTCTTTCTTTCTTTCTTTCTTTCTTTCTTTCTTTCTTTCCTTCTCTCTCTCTTTCTTTCTTTCTTTCTTTCTTTCTTTCTTTCTTTCTTTCTTTCTTTCTTTCTTTCTTTCTTCTTTTTTGCCCATCTCCTGCCACCTGGGGATGAGTTTCTTGAGGTTTCAATTCTGGCTGCTTAATTCAGTACTTTCCAAAATGTGTTTTTCCATCTGCCATGAAGGATTTCTCATCGTTCTTGAATCCTATGCTGCCTGGGAGAATGTTTCCTCACTTTCATCTCCTTCTGACCCACAAGTGTTCGAAGGGAGAGTGAACCCACCAGCATTGCAAGACCCCCCCATCATGAACAAATAGTGGTAGCCCACGACTAGGTCTGTGGCTCACCTATCTATTTATAGACTCAAGTGGGTTTGCATTAAAACAACACACCACTAGCCAAGCCTTCTTGGAAAGAACAGTTTATACTGCTGAATCTCTCTTGACAGATTATCCTCAAAGAACATGAATCACACTTTGAACTTCCAGTCTATTGCAAAACTCATCACATTTTCCACCAGGGCCAGAAAGAATTTTCTATGTAAAGGGAGACAAGGTTATTTACCTGGGGGCTATTTATCAGAATGATAAAGAAACTGTTCTAGAACAGATAGGGCCTCATAAAATAACTGTCTGTTGGAGGTTTTGCAGTGACTTTGATGTCCTGCAGGGAAAAACCATCATGCTGTGGGTGGGCCAGGTCCAAGGTGGCCTGGAAAGCAGAATTTCTTGAACTTCTCTCTCATTCATTCAGCATCACTTTACTGAACACTGGTAACAAAGCTGTGATAGCTACCACAATTGCGGCAGCCACTGAGAGATTGCCACTGTAATGCTCTTACCAGAGCTGAGTTTTGTGATGCAAAGGTCTTTTCTAACTTTGAAAGTAAAATATCACTCTCTGTGGTTTTAAAAAAATTAAATGTGCTTATTTGGGGGACACCAATGCAGTGCTCAGAGGGTTCCCAGCCCACCTTCAGAGGTGTGTTACAGCCTCATGGTCTATACCAGCCCAGCAGTGCTCAGGAGTCCATGTGTGCTGAGAATGGACTTGAGACTTTTTTCATGCAAGACAGGCATTCGCAGCCATTCTCTGCTATGTTTTGCTGTTGTTTTGGGCTTACACCTGGCAGTGCTTAGAGCTTATACTTGGTTCTGTGCCCAGGGATCACTCCTGGAAGGGCTCAGGGGACCATATGGGATACTGTGGATTAAACCAGAGGCAACTGTGTGCAAGGCAAGTGCCTTAACCCCTGTACTGTCTCTCCAGCACCTCCACTATAGTTTTAGTTTTCATTTCTGATGCTTTGACTTTTTGTCATTTTAAAAGTCATGATATTTTTCTCTTTCATGATTTTTCTGTTTATATGTTAGATTCTTTGTATGTGAATTTTCAGTAGAATACTCAATAATCCTTGAGTGTAAGATGATGTAGGGGTCAGGGAAATAGCACAGGAATTACAGTGAGTGTCTGGCATGTGCCCATTTAAGGTCTATTCCCTGGTACCACATGTACCCCTCCCTACCATCACTGACTGTAGCCTTGACTGTAGCCCCACCAGGGTGGTCCAGCTGGTCCTCAGCACTGAGGCCCTCAGTAGGTAGCACAGATCATTAGGTTCTAGCACAGAATCACCGGTCTGGCTGCCCTAGTAGCATCAGGAGTAACCCCTGAGTCCCCAGAGCATTGCTTATGAAGCCCACCATCCCAAAAATAAGTAAATAAAAAATAATGAAGCAAATCTTTAAAAAAACAAAAACTAATGTAAAAAGCAGCAGAAGACGGGCTACAGAGTGTGTGAGTGCAATCCTGATTCCCTGCCAGGTGTCAGACAGTCCCCAGCTCTTCCATCCACCCAGACACAGCACTGTGGCCTTTTCCTCCCTGTGTCACCTGCCCTCTGCCCCCATGAGCTCCTGGTGCCCTCTCAGAGTGTCAGGGTTTGGACCATACAGACAGGCTGGTCTCTTGCAGGACAAAATGTGTTCTGTTTTCTGCAGAAGCCAAATATACCTAGGTCCCCAGCTGCTCTATTCAGCTATGACAATTGTTCCTTGAATATCTGCTCTACTTTTCGTATCTTCTCACGAAGCCAAGTCCTCAGGGAGCCCATTTGTGTGACAGAACAGAAACTCACACTTGGATAACTTCTCCAAGGAAACCCCAATCCTCAGCAAACATGGAAGTCAGCCTCTCTGCTTCATTTTATTCTTTCCACACTCCTTACATACAAAGCGGCCTCCTGAGAAGTGACAAAAGATTCCTACACCTACAGGATCATGGAGAAAGCTCTATGTGCTGTAGCCTGGAGTGTTGAGTGGAGAGCTGCTGTTCTTCTAGTGAGATCCCTTTTACCTGCTTGGATTCTTCAGAAAGTTTTTCTCACAGTTGAAAAAATAAATGGAGGGCATGTAGATAAATGGTAGAGTGCTTGCCTTGTTGTGTGTGAGGTCTTGAGTTTGATTCCTTGTGGAGTTCCCTTCACTCCCCTGAAGACAAAGGAGTCTCCATTTTTTATTTTCTTCGTTTCCCTCCAATGACCAGAGGTTCAACATTTGGTGCAGACTTACAAGGCAGAAAGTGATGTTTTGTGCCCTGAGAGACTTGAAGCCTTCCCACAATGACACTACTTCTCCATATATGTTATGCTTTGATATTGATATGACTCATGATTTTCATCACCCATATACTGTGCTTATCAGTGAATGAAGGTCTTTCCCCCCCTACTCTCACCCAGGCATGAATTTGTTCAGACAGATCTCCCTTTGGGGATAGGGCAGTCATAGAGCTCTGATGGTTTCCTTCACTTCTAGGACATCTCACAGGCACTATCTGAGGAAGACTCAGGACTTTCTAAGGTAGCATAGGTCAGATAGTCCAGTTTCTTAGGGATGGTACTTCAAAGTTCAGTTTGCATTGAGTTGGAGAAGATCTTCTTTCCCACTTGTTGTTTTGTTCATTATTAAAGTTGAAGAAATTCAGCCTTATTCTTGGCCTTCTCCCCTTTCCTAACACCCACCATAATGAATAAGAAAGAAGAGAGGTCTGAGAACGGAAAATGAATTTAGGTAAAATAAAAAGTGTTGAATCTCCTGGACGCGATTTGACTGCCTGTATCTGGATGCTGTGTCTATAGCTCACATTAGTCGGGGAGCAGAGGTGGAGAGAGTAATTTGTGAAAAGAAAGAAGCTAGTGCAGAGCTGCTCACCGAAGAGAATGCTCAGATGCTGTGCTCTTGGCCACAATCGGCATGTGTCTTTTGACAAGGACCACACTTTTCTGCTTGCCGGGAGTGGGAGTGATTATTGTACTTACCTTAAAGAGTTGTTGAAGGATTAAGTGAGTGAAATCATGTAAAACACTCAGAGCTGCACTATAATATAGTAAGGACTCAATGATATTTGCCAATGTTATTATCATCATCATTCTGTTGTTATAAAGATGATAAAAACAAGAGTGGTTCCAGTCAACTACAAATGGAAGCCTCTGATCTCTCACAAGAGATGATACATTTTTTATTGAGATGACATTATTTTGCAATACTACGCATGCATTTGAAAAGGAGTGAAATCACACACCTAAAATGAATATGAAATATGAAATCATATGAAATCATATACGAATATGATTATGAAATCATATGAAATCTAATATGAAATCATAAAGTATATGCATATATGTTAAATATATTTTATATTAGGTATGCAATTTGAGTTTTTTCACACACTCACTATCCAGCAACCATCATCCCTCCACCACAGTTCACTGGACCCCCACCAATTCCATACCCCTCTCATGACCCCCTCTGATAATCTTATTTTTGTAATGTGAGTCTATGATATTTTCATCAGGCTTAATTTGTTCCCATGCTTTAGAGAAAAAGATAATAAGTGAGAGGGAAATTTGGTGATTTGTAATAGCAAAAACTAACTCTTGGTTTTGGAATAACTGACCATCTGAAGCAGAAAAGATGTTGCTTAATTTTCTTTCAATCAAAGCCTCATAATTGAGAGAAAGCAAGTTTAAAAATTGTAAAAATTTCCCTGCTTTTCTACAAAAATGAAAGGAAACAAAACAACTTTTGAAAATGCAAGATTTCATAATTGTAGTCTTTGTTTGAATCAGGATGAGACTCTAATACTCTAATTTTCTTCCACTTTTACTAAAGCAAGTGAAACACTCTTTCTGCTTTTTTACCCTAGGGTTCAGGGATTGAACCCAAGACCCCACATGTATTAGGCAAATACTTTACCACTGAACTATGTCCATGGCTATATGTTCTTTATTTAACTCTACTTTTGAAAACATGGCTTCAAGGTGATTGGAAGCTGCAACCAGAGAGTTAATCCCAAGAGGTGGAGCACATGCCTAGCATGGAAGGATCTTAAGTTGAATTCCAGGCTACTGCATAGCCTTCTAAGCACTATCACATGTAGCATTAAAAAAAAAAAAACTTTGATTTTATTGAATTGCAGTAAGATAGATTACAATTTTATAATGTTTGTGATTACATTTCAGTCATACAATATTGCAATCCCTTCATCAGTTTAATTTTCCAGCACCAGTCAGTGTCCCCAGTTTCTCTCTCACCCCTCCAAGCCATTTCCCACCCCAGACTGCCTCTATGATAGGCACCTCTTCTCTCTCTCTCTCTCTCTCTCTCTCTCTCTCTCTCTCTCTCTTTTCCTTTCTCTATCTTTCTCTATCTCTCTTTCTTTCTCGTTCTCTCTCTCATTTTAGGCATTATGATTTGTATACAGATGCATAAATAGCTTTGGTGGCTTCCCAACACCACTAGGGAGCCCCTCCCAAAAAGATAATTGGAAATAGAGGAGTTGTTTAAGGGCTTATTGTGCTAACCCAGGTGATTCAGTCTTTAGCTTACTACTGCACTCTGTGTTCATGAAGGACTCTAACAGAGAGAAGCACAAAAGTAGAACAACACAAATGAGATCTTTGTCCAAACAGAAGAGAAAAGAATGAGCAATAGGAATATTCTGCCTAGAAGAAAAAGAGATGCATTGATCACAAAATATTGGTAGGGCTGCCAAGGGAAGTGAGATTACACCACGCCAACAGGTCAAGATATAATTCATTATGAACTCTGTAGCTGTGCACAATCTTCATCTTCTCAATCAGATTTGCTAAACTGGACAGACTGTCACCAGTGCTCTATGCACTCTTCTAAGGGATCTAGAATGTCTTCTCTTTCACTTCTCACAAATAACCCAATAGAGCAAATATAATTATTACTTCTATTTTACAGTTGAGCAAAGAGAAGGCCAAAGAGTTTAAGCAGCTTTCTAAAGATGATAACTAGTAAGAAATAAGTCCGGGTCTTTGTGACTCTAGAGCTCACTATTGTGGGGCAGAGAGCTAGCTCAAGAGGCTGGTCCACCTGCTTTGCATGTAGGATGCCCAGGTTCAATCCCCACATTGCATGGTCCCCCAAGCACCACCAGGAGTGACGCATGAGAACAGAGAACCACTAGATATGGCCCTCAAATCAAAAATAATAGAATAAAGATCACAGTTTTAACCACAAGGCTATATTGTCTCTTATGTGAAGGAGCAGCATATCCCAAAAAAATCTCTAGGATCCCTGATTTCAGTAATCTCCAGGATTCCTGGTTTAAGTAATAAATTAAAATATCCTTTGTAAAGGAGGCCAGAGTCTTAAGAGGGTTAAGAAAATGTTATATCTTTTACTGTCATTCTCCAGATCCTTATTTTAATTTTGAATTTGTGAGCCAATACCTTTAAGGGTGAGAAGCTAGCAGAGGAAAGCATATATTCTGGATTCAGTATTTCCATGGAAAGTTGAGCTAAGATGTGATTACCCTAAAGAGATGTGTATTCCTGTTCTTCAGAAGACCATAAATAATAATGGCAACTAATAAAATAAAATTCATGTGCACCAATGTGATTATGGCAGTTGCGAGATTTTCCAAGGAGTCCAGCACATCTGCTGTTGTGACTCAATAGAAATCAGACTCCTGATAGTTCTACTGGGCAATTCTGGATAGCTACTTTTTATGAAATCTGGAATAATCTTATATAGATTTGTGAATATGCAATTGACAGATGATTTACTTCTCATTCATCAACATCCTCAATGAAGGAAAATGTTGAAGTGATTAATATGATGATTTAATGGGGGAGGGAAGGAAAAAATCAATCTGAAACTTGGTGTTTGGATAATTTATGGGCAGCACGGCACAGGAAAGGCTGCATCACTTTTGAGCAAGTACGAGTTATGTGCTTCCACAAGGAGCTTATAAATAAACATGAAGGCCTAGTAATCTTGAACTTCAGAATTAATGTCATCTGAAGCAAGGAGATTCCGTTTCAAAGAAGAAAATCAAAGACAGAATTTTCAATTCAATAGAAGGTCTGAGGAAAGGGAAATGTTCAGTGGAAGTAAAACATCAACTATTAGTTATTTCTATACTTAAATATCAAAGTCCAAAGTTACTTGTATTTAATCTGAAAATTTTTAAGCAGATGAGCTCCAATATTAAAAAGGGCTTAAAATTCCCCGAGTTCAACCTTCTCACTTGTAAGCTGAATAAACTTTTATATAGTCCATGTCTGGTCAGCTTTTAGTTACGTTCACTAAAGCTAAGAGTACTGGGAGAGAGCTAAAAGGGCTAGTTGTGAATACGGGAGGCCTGCTTCCTATCCCTGGCACCCCAGAATTTTCTGGGTACTGCAGGTAGTAACTGTTAGCACAGTCTCCTGGAAGTAGCATTGGGCACGACTGGGTGTAGCCCCAAATGAATAAAAATCTTATAGAAAATATCCATAGCAATAGTTTTTCTAATTGAAAAATTGACAAATGATAGCTGCAACAAAATAAGGGAGGGGAAAGAAAGCAAAATTCAAAATCCCCAAATAATTATGCCACTCAAATTGTTGTTTCATTAGTAGTCATAGTACTTCCGTTTTTCAATTTGCTGGATTTGTAGTTCACTTATATGGGGTCATATTTTACTTTTGGCAATTCTAATTTTGCCTGGAAGATTTTTTTTGGGCCTAGAAGATTTTTAATAAATAAAAATAGCTTTATTCATTTTCACAATTATATATTGTGAAATACATAATGTATATTGTGAAATATTCAGATGATAGAGACATCATAAAGAAGAGAAGAATAAACACCTGGAATTCTGCCATCCAAAGAGAGCAAAAAAATATTAATTAATTTTTCCAGACTTTTTTCTATGATAATCATGATCCATAGTTAAATGTTCTTTGGCCTCAGTACTATGCAGTTCATGTGTGCTCTTCTGTTACATTGAATTTGTTTGCTGTTATTTCCCTGACTGGGAAGCATATGGGCTCTCTTGTGATCCTGCAATCTCAGCATCCATTATTTAGGGAGCACCTGGGTGGCTTAGGGTCTCACCTCCTCACTCTATCCAGCTTGGCTCTGTAGTTGCCCATAAATCACACAACACAGAAGGATATGTGTGCTCATACCTGTGCAAAACAGGAACATCTGAAAAGAGCTTCATTTCCAAGTATAGCAGCCTATCACCTACCCAGAATCTGTAAAATCTTGTGATGTTGATGACTTGGCCTTCCATGACTTCTGTATAGCTTTCTCTGATGAAGACAACAATGCCTTCTTCTTCATCCCAGAGAACTTGCACAGTCCTCTTTTCCCCAGGTTGGCCTTATTGAAACAATATTCTCCAACCGTCCAGTCCCTCTGCAGTTCACCCAGGCAAATGACTGAGATCTGGCCACCTTCACTAACATATACTCATCTGGTATTGAGTTGATTTGTAGACACTTTGAGTCAAGTTCTGGATGTGGTGTGAGGTGTGAATCAAAACTCTAAAATGTATGCATTTAGGTATGCTCATGGGCATATAGTTGCTCCATCACATTTATGGGAGATAAAACCCTGTCTTTACTGAAGTGCCTTTACATCTCTGTGGAAAGTCAGATAGAGTTGTTTAAGGGTCAATTTCTGGATGATTTTCTGCTCTGATTCTTTGATTGTTTGTCTTGAGTCCCTAATCATGACATGCATGATAAGTTCAGCTTTATAAAAAGTCTAGAAACTAGATTGTGTTAGTTCTCCAATTCAGTTCTTTGTCAAAACAGTTTAGAAAGTCCTAGATCCTTTATTTTCTTATGTTCATTTGAAAATTAGTTTGTTAATTTTTGAAAAAATTTATGCTGAGAGGGCTTTCCCTGCATACGTGCCCCAGGCATCCTCTAGGACACTGGGATGCTCACCATCCCTGAGCCTCTTCCTGTTCGTCCCCAACGTTGTGCCCGGTCTCATTCCTCCTCCAGGTCAATCATTATTCGAACCCAGGACTTTGCTTTCACCACATACATGCCCCAGACGTCCTCTAGGACCCTGCGCCACCCACCATCCCTGTTCCTCCAAACTTCGTGCCTGGTCTTCTCCTCCCAGGTTGTACTGCACACACACACACACACACATACACACACACTCACACACACACACACACACACACACACCAGGTACCCGTAGGGGGCATAGCCTCTTCAGAAGTGGGCGTGGCCTAATTTTGGGCTGGCAGAAGCTCACATGGCCACAGGTAATTTACTCATACCCAGCAATCTCGTATAACATCTCAGTCTCTATACCTCCACACCAACATAAAGAAACAACGCAGATCCCCACCACGAGGGGAAGACGATGAAAAGAGTCCAGAAGCCTCATTAGGTGCCACTCACATAAGGGACCTCTCTGAGAAAGAATTCAGATATGAAGTAATGAAGATGTTAAATGAACTCAATGAAACAGTCAGACAGACATACAGTAAATTAAAGGAGGATATGAGAGAAACAATCAAGAAAATACAGAAAGAAGTGAGAGCAGAAATTGGAAAGCTACGAACAGAAATGTCATGAATAAAAGATTCAGTAGATGAAATAAAAAACTCAGTCTGTTCCCTCAACAGCAGAATGGCTACAGCTGAAGACAGAATCAGTGAGCTGGAAGATTAGCTGCAGGAAGCCTATAGGCAACAACGAACAATGGCAAGAGACCTCAAAATGGCTCTAGAGCAAATCAGAGTCCTAGAAGATGATGCCAAGAGGAACAACAATAGAATCATTGGATTACCAGAAGGTCAGGGAAACTATCCCAGTTAAAAAGCCTTGATTAAACAAATCATTGCTGAAATGTTCCCAGAGCTGGATAATGCAACCATTCAGATTCAAGGAGCCCGAAGGGTGCCAGTTAAAGAGACCCTAACAAAAACACTCCAAGTGTTCCAACTAATGAGGGAAGAGCTAAATATTTAAAACAACTGCTAACAGATTTTAGGGGGAGGACATTGCTAGCAACACAACAGTCGCCGGAGACTTCAATATTGCCTTATCACCTCTGGATAGATCAACAAGAACAAAACTCAGCAAGGAAACATTGGCTTTGAAGGAAGAAATAGAAGAAAGGGGACTTATAGACCTATACAGGGCTTTATACCCCAAAAAGAAAGAATACACATTCTTCTCCAGTGTACATGGAACATTTTCTAAAATAGACCATGTGCTAGGACACAGAACATACCTCAATAGAATCAGAAAGATAGAAATAGTATCAGCAATCTTTTCAAACCATGATGCACTGAAGATAGAAGTGAATCACACAGACAAAAAGAACCAAACCAAACACCTGGAAATTAAACAACTGAATGTTGAACAATGAGTGGGTCGGGAAGGAAGTAGGGATGAAATCAAAAGATACCTAGAAACAAATGAGAATTAATACCTGAGCTACCAGAACCTATGGGATGCAGCTAAAGCAGTGTTAAGGAGAAATTTTATAGCTCTGCAAGCATTTCTCAGGAAGGAAGGAAGGAAGGAAGGAAGGAAGGAAGGAAGGAAGGAAGGAAGGGAGGGCCTACATAAACAACTTGACTTCACAGCTCAAGATCTTAGAAAAGGACCAACAACAGGAGCCCAAATCAGGCAGAAGGAAAGAGATAATAAAACTTAGAGCAGAAATCAACAACATGGAAACCCAAAAAACAATTCGATTGATCAATGAAACCAAGAGCTGGTTCTTCAAGAAAATAAATAAGATAGATAAACCACTAGCAAGACTCACAAAGAAAGAGAGACAGAGAACCTTAATAAACTGAATCAGAAATGGGAATGGGGATATCACAACAGAAACCAAAGAAATTCAAAAGACCATCAGAGACTACTTTGAAAATCTGTTTGCCACAAAATAAGAGAACCTAGAAGAAATGGATAAATTCCTGGATTCCTATAATCTCCCAAGGCTGAATCAAGAAGATCTAGAGTACCTGAATAGTCCTATTAACATCAAGGAAATTAAACCTGTAATCAAATTCTTCTCAAAAACAAACACCCAGGTCAAGATGGATTCACTAGTGAATTTTTCCAAACATTTAAAGAGGACTTATTTCCAGTTCTTCTCAAGCTTTCCCAGTAAATTGAAGAAACAGAAAATCTCCCAAACAGTTTCTATGAGGCCCATCTGATACTAAAAGGAAACAAAAATACCACAAGAAAAGAAAACTACAGGCTGATATCCCTGATGAACAAGGATGTGAAGATTCTCAACAAAATACTAGCAAATAGAATTCAACAACTCATCAAAAAGATCATACACCATGACCAAGTGGGATTCATCCCATGTGTGCCAGGATGGTTTAGCATTCGGAAATCAATCAAGAAAATCCATAATCTCAACAAAAGAAAAGATAAAAACCATATGATCGTTTCAATAGATGCAGAGAAAGCATTTGATAAAATCCTGCATCCGTTTATGTTGAAAACCCTCGCCAAAATGGGTATAGAAGCGACTTTCCTCAATATAGTTAAAGCCATCTACCACAAGCCTACAGCAAGCATCATCCTCAATGGGGAAAAACTGAGAGCCTTCCCTCTAAGATCAGGGACGAGACAAGGATGCCCACTCTCTCCACTGCTGTTCAATATAGTATTGGAAGTACTTGCAATAGTGGTTAGGCAAGAAAAAGATATTAAAAGCATTCAGGTAGGAAAGGAAGAAATCAAGCTCTCACTATTCGCAGATGATATGATACTATACTTAGAGAACCCTAAAACCTCTACCAAGAAACTCCTAGAAACAATAGACTTGTATAGTAAAGTTGCAGGCTATAAAATCAATAGCCAAAAGTTCATGGTTTTCCTATAAGCAACTAAAGACAGAAGAAAGTGACATGAAAAAACAAGATCAAAATGGATTAAAGACCTCAACATCAGACCGAAATCCATAAGGTACATTGAAGACAAGGCTGGCAAAACCCTCCACGACATTGAAGCGAAAGGTACCTTCAAAGATGTCATGCCACTGGCCAAACAAGTGAAAACAGAGATAGGCAATATCACTCTTCCTTCCGGTGATATTGTACGATTTAATGTTAGGTATAAATCATCTTATAGATCTATTACCTGTTAGTTTCCATTACTGATTCTCTTGTTTTCTTTGTGAGGATCCATATATGGTATAATTTTCTTTTTCCCTTACATTTGAAAAAAATTGGAGGGTCACACCTGACTGTGCTCAAGGTTTACTCCCAACACTGCACTCAGGGATCACTTCTGGCAGTCTTAGGAGACCATATGGGGCAGATGGGATCAAATCTGGGTTGGTTGAATACTGGGCAGTACCCTGCCTGCTTTGCTATCGCTCCAACCTTTTCCTGACATCTTTGAATATTTCTTTCAGTGTTGATTGGATGGTGATGAATTTCTTCAACTTTTATGTGCTTAAGAAAGCATAGACCTTGTCTGACTTTTCAAGGAACATTTCCTTAGACATAGAGTTTTTGGTTGATGGGTTTTTTTTTTCAACTGAGTGCTTTTTTCAGGGAGACTTGCGGGTCTTCCTTCCACCATCCCTGTTCAGCAAAAGCAAAGTAGGGAGGATGCAATGCTGCTTGGGCCTGTGCTACTGGGAATACCTGAACCACCCTGGTGATGTTTGAGAGCCCCTAATGCTGCACCCAGTGGTGCTTGAGGGACCATATGTTGGGCATCAAGCCTGTGACCTAACTGCTGTACTACCTCCCAGATTTGGAAATTCCAACTTCAATAAAAATCACCTGTGCTGAAAGTAGGTCCTTAAATAGTGTATTTCATCCAGCACTGATGAGTACTTTTCTTCTCTGTTGTAATGAACTGATGTTGAACAAAACCCTTCTTAGACCTGAAAAAGATGTTGCTCTGCTGTTCTTTCTTCCAGTGTAAAATCTGAGATAAGCCTTATTTTTGTTGCTTTATATGTAACGTGTCCTCTCCTGCTGCTTCAAAGATTTATTCTGCCACTGGTTTTATTACTGATATTAATTAATTTCCATGCTCGGGTCTTGTCAGGATATTTGAAATTTGAGATTTATAACATTTATTAAAATTGGTCAGTTTTTGACTACTGTTATTGTCTAGGTCTTCTTTCTTTTTCAGATTCTGATAGCACCTACATTAGGTTTCTGGATTTCTTACAGCTCACTGATGCTTTGCTCATTAAAAAGATGATTTTCTCTCAATAGTTTCTGTTGTTATATTTTGAAATTTACTTTTTTTCCTCTCCTATGTCTGATACGTCACTGATATCCAGTGTATTTTTCATTTCACATGTTGAGAGTTTTATCTTCAGAAGTTCTGTTTTGTTGTTTAAAAAATTAATCATATCTCTATTCGGGAGATAGGTCACGGGTCAGGGATGCAAGTTTTTCATGCTTAAGGATCCAAGGTGGACCCCAAGCACCACGTGGTACCCCAAGCACTGCCAAGTAAAGTCCAGAGACTGCTGAACACAAACAATGTTGCAAAACTGGCCTAAGCATTGAGCTATTGGACCTGTTGACAGAGTATCATGAGAGAGGCTCTCAGACCCTAGAGCTTTTCTAAAGCCTCTGTGCCCTGCCACATCTTTTATATCCAATAAAGCTTTTAGAAAGGTATGAGGAGAGGGAGGAAATGTGCATGTGTCCATTTAACTTCGGAACATATGGAAGACAGTTATAATAACTGTTTTCATGTCCTTGCCTGATCATTCTAACACCTGTGTCAGTTCTGTTTAGTTTTGATTGATTGATTATCCTCCTCATTATGGTTCATGTTATTCTGCTTCTTTGCATGACAATTATATTTTTCATTATATTCCAGACATTATGAGTTTAACCTCATTGGGCACTGTCGTTTTGTACTCTCTCTGTTGTATCTGTCAATATTCATGAGCTTTGTTCCAAAAAGCAGTTGTATAACTCACAAATAGTTTGGCCTTTTCTGATTTTGCTGGTAAGATTTGTTTGACATTAAGGAGTCCTGCTCACTCTCGTGTCCATTTTCTGCCCTGGAGGCAAGATTATTCTGTGTATCTTTGAAGGGTGGCAGAATTTACCACCATAAAATAGGCCTCTTGGGCATAAGGATTATTTTAGATCAATAATTTTAAAGACACAGCAGACACAGGAGAATCTGGGAAAACTGGGAGGTTATTTATTTAATTTTTTTTTTAAGGAAACTAGTCACAGAGAAATCTCCCTTGACCAGAGTGTGCCTTATTGCATCAGAAGCAGAGGTGCCTGAATCTCTCTGGAAGCTCAGATCAGCAGAGTAGGTGTAAGTATAATCTTTGGACCACCCTCCAATACTTTGCCCATTAATCTAGCATAATGCCCCCCCCACCCACTCACCTACAATACACCCAGACAACAAGTGTCTTTATCTTTTGCTGGAGGTGGTGTATTTATTAAGAGGTGGTTTGGGCTGTTCTTAGATGTTGCTCAGTTTTATATGCACAGAAAACATATTATCAAACTTCCATTGTATTTTTCCTCACTAACCTGTCTTCCTCTAAGGGTGTTAGCCTAAACTCTAGAAGCATGTAAGGAGAATTATGTGTCCTCCCTCACTGGCTTGTGAATTGTGAAGCTTTTCAGTTTCGGGGCGCTTACCCTCCCACTACCCAGATGAGTCCCCCATTGGCAGCTCTCAGCCCTTCGCTGGCTCCTCTCCTAGTTGTGGTGGCTTCCTCCCAGGCATGTGTAGCTCACCTAACAGCTCTCTGCGGAGAGACCCTCAGTGGTGGTTCCGTGAGACCCTTCACTCTCGGAGCTTTGTTCTGAAAACTCTAAGTTGCCTTGGTCTCCCCAGACTCTCAGTTCACCCTAAAATTAATGAACCCTCTAAGCTCCATCTGGTCTCCATACATTCCCTTCCCCCTCCCCTCACCCACAACCACCACTATGGTCGGTCTGTATTCAATCCAGTCATCACCTCATTTGTTTTCTACCTTTCAGTGAGTATCTTGAAACCCATTGTTTAAAATATTTTGCCTGTATTTGTGTTTTATTTTTTTGTAATTTTAGGCAGGAGAATTAATGTGGTATCATTTATTTCATCTTGGCTGGGCATAGCGGTGCATTAACATTTTAAAGGGTTTTGGGATACATATTGCCAAATCGCTTTCAGTAACATCCAATAAATAAAAGGCAGAGCCGTTGAACCAGGTTTATGTTTCTTCAGTGGCTATTGTTTTATTAAAACTCTGTCAATGTGATAAGTGACTCACTCCCCCATCTAAATTTGACCTTTTCATTTTTGTTAACAACAATGCTTGTGACTTTTTAAATGCTTGTGAATATTATTCCACTTTGTGTTTGTAGTCTTTAAATTTTTTTAAAAAATTTTTTGATCACTGAGATAGGCCCTTACAAAACTGTTCATGATTAGTACATACAGTGTTCCAACACCCATCCCTCCACCAGTGTATGTTTCTCAGCACCAGTGTCCAGTGTCCCCAGTTTCCCTCCCTTGGGCATCCCCCCCCCAGCCGACAGGCACTTTTCCTCTCTCTCTCTCTCTCTCTCTCTCTCTCTGTCACTCTCTCTCTCTCTATGTCTCTGTCTTAGCATTGTGGTTTACAATACAGATACTGAAAGGTTATCAGGTATTTCCCTTTCCCTTTAACACTCAAGCTGTTCAGAGTGATCATTTCCAGCTATTATTGTCATACTGGTCCCTTCTCTATCTTGTCTACACTCTGCCCCCCCCCCACTTGTGATTGATTCCATCATTGACCCATCCTCCTAGCCCCTATTTTCCCTGGCCATGAATATTTAGTCTTATACTGTATATATTTTCTATATACCACAAATGAATGCAATCATTATATATATGCCCCTCTCCTTCTGACTCATTTTGCTTGGCATGACACTCTCCATGTTCATTCATTTATAGGAAAATTTTATGGCTTCATTTTTTCTAGCAGCTGTGTAGTTTTCCATTGTTTAGATGTGTCATATTTGTCTTTTATATCACAGCAAGACTCTTTGTACTACTATCCCCTGTCCAATACAAGATCAGAAGAGTAAGAGTAAGAGAACAGGATTTGATTTCCCACAATTTCTTTTTTTTTTTTTTTTGAATGAGTGTTGATGTAATACTCAGTGAATACTGCTGGCCATTTTTGAAACCAACAATAATGAGAATGCTAACTGGGTTAAGACTATTTTTATAATGGGTTCATAATGGAATATAGAGGAATGGTTAAATAGAGTTGTTCCTGGTTTTCTTGCTTTGGAACTCATATTTTGAGAAAGTAAAGTTCTCTGGTCTGAGCAAGGCAGTGGTCACAGAAAACCTGAAAGAAGAACAAACAAAACAGCTAAAACTCCTTGTTCATGGTATCAACAAATGAGAAGTAGCAGTGAGCATGGATAGTTCAGAACCAATATTTTGAAGGCGTTAGGTTTCAAAAAATATATAATAGTAACCCATTTGGTTAAAGATAATGAAATGTATCCAGCCAGAGGTTAAGTTACAGTTATACATGACTGATAGTGATTTAATCCCCAATGCCCTATATGGTCCCCCAAGCACAATACGAAGTGACCCCTGAGCACAGAACCAAGAGGAAGCACTTAGCATAGTTAGGTGTTACCCCAAAACAACAAAATAAAACAATAATAAACAGTGAAAAGTAAATTTAATGATGCTAAGTAGTGGTTAGACAGAATGTTCCTTAAATGTTAGTGGAAGATGGTACCTTTCTCAGAAGACAAAGACCCCTTCCATACCTGCTTTTCGGAATCTGATCTGACTTGAGGGCTACAGCTGAGGAATGTTGCATGCTGGAAGCCATAACAGAGCCCATCAACTCCCCAGAGGGTGGGGGTGGAGGGGAGGAAAAGAATGGACTTAGTAAGGCCCAGCTTAGTCTCACCCAACCCTAGCCCTAAGGTGAAGACAAGGACAAAAGCAGTGGAATTGCCTCACAGGGTTTGAAACAGAGCAATGTTAAACACCAGGAACAATTTTACCCTGGCCTCAAGGGACAATGCACACTAGGTCTGGCTCCTCTGACCCCTTCTAGGTGATCTTCAAGGGGGCACTGATCCTACCTGACTCATGGAGTTCAGATTGATATTCACACCTCCAGAGACACAATAACCTATGCGGGGGTCCCCCCAGGACAGCACTGCATGGCCCTCTGTCCATATCTGGGACAAGAGTCCCAAGAGAAGCCAACACTCACCAATTCTCCATCCTTCCTACTGTCCTTGGAGAAAAGAAAACCACACCGAACCTCTTTTTCAAGTTCTCATGGCAATGAGGGCCCAATCCTGTCCTCGCCTGAGTCCTGGGATTGCGGGATGGTGGGGCCATCATGGAGTTGTAACCGGCTGTTCTTTTTAATCACCACCGATCTGGAATGGATTTTCATCTTTTTATCAACTGATTACATTTCCTCCTTGGCAGACTGGAATGTAACCTGCTCTTTCTCCGATTTTCATTCGTTTCCAGGAGAGCTTATAATATCTGAAGCAGCACCAGGGCCAGGCGGGCCTGTCAAACGCTTCTGTCCTGTTCCAAAAGGCAGCTCTGTGAGCAGAGAGGCTGGGAAGGAGACGAGCAGTGGGACAGGCTGGTGATGCCAAGAGATTGCCAAGTCAGAGAGCCTGTACCTCACCCAGAACAGAACCACACAGGATCTTTGTTAGCGGCATGAAACAATGAAAGTGCAAGAACCAAACTATGTCCACAGGCCTTGCAACAGTGGGCTGCCTTGTATGCGCCTGTATAAATCCCTGGGGATTTGCTGGCAACTGGTGAAAGGGGCTGAGCCATGCCGCTATGTGGATCAGGCCTGAGATTAGTCACACTCTGGTCTGTGATGTTTACTTGGACCAAGTAATGCTCTGTTGAAAATAAGGTTTTGTTCTTTCTTTGGTTCATTTCATTGATTAAAAAACAACCTTTTAAATTCAGTCCATTTCCCCCTTCCTCCTGTTTGGAAGCAGACAGATGGAAGGAAAGTAGAGGCAGGGTTGTCTGAGACTCCAGCTCAATTCAACAAACGTTGAAAGCTCCTTGGAACAGCCACATGCCTTTGATTTTGTTAAGTATGTCCAAGTATGTGCAAGAATATTCTGTAGTACTGATGACAATGTCCAAAATAAATATTTTTTATACAACTTGAATTTATGAACCAGACATAATATTTTTAGTATACCTATACAGTTTTTGCTCAAGCGGGCTGGAGCAATAGCACAGTGGTAGGACGTTTGCCTTGTGCGCAGTCAGCCCAGCTGAGCCGGGTTCAATTCCTCTGCCCCTCTCAGACAGACTGGCAAGCTACTGAGAGTATCTCATCTGCACAGCAGAGGCTGGCAAGCTACCCGTGACATATTCAATATGCCAAACACAGTAACAAGTCTCACAATGGAGATGTTACTGGGCCCACTCGAGCAAATCGATGAACGACGGGAGGACTACTTGACAGCTATCTTTTGATGGCAACAAAAGTGGTTGTAATTTATTGAAAGTTTACTCAGGGGACGGGCACTGTGTAAGATCTTTATGATCATAATCCTACTTAGCCTTCATGAATGAGGACAAAGTTGTCACTTCAAGCCAAGTTTGACCTCTGCAATAATATATTTGCTTTTGATTTTGTTTGGAATAACACATTGAGTAGTGCTCAGGTGTCACTCCTGGCAGTGCTCAGGGACCATACTGGAATCAAACATGAGTCTCTTACTTGCAGTGCTTATCTCCCATCCTTTGATTCATCTTTCCTTCCACACCCCCCATCAATGAATTTTCTCAATAATTCTATGCCTCCTATAAGCCATGGCTGAAATTGAACTAAATGCTTATTTTTTATATTTTGCCAAATAAGTTATGGTTTGAGATGCAGTCATATATGTATACATGGATTTTTGTTTTATTTTGTTTTAGGGCCAGACCTGAGTGTGTTCAGTGATTATTCCTGGCAGTGCTTAGGCAACCATACAAGATTCTAGGGATCGAATCCAGGTTGATCATATGCAAGACAAGCACGCTACCTGCTGTACCATCTCAACAGCCCTTCATAGACTTGAGTGTGTGTGTGTGCTCACAACTGGATCTCCCTGAGAATGATAAAGGCATAGCTGTAGGACGGAATCTCCAGGAGCAGACAGGGAAGGGGGTATCTGCAAGATGTTCATGAGGGATAAGAGCCTAAGAACGGAAATGGGAGAAGCAAGAACAGGAGTAGAAAGCACAGGCATTCTGGGCTTCAGTCTTGTTGGTGTTGGTCAGTCTGGGGTTAGCAGAGCCTGTTGGAACCATCCATCATTTGGTCAACACAGCTTTAGGACATTGTCACAGAGAGGATGAGACTTCAGTCAGATGTCCCTGGTGCTTGTCATAAAACCCTCAAGCTTCTATTGCAAACAACTGAGATTATGAAAAGGAGTAATACCTGAAAGCAGAGCCAGGAGTAACCCTTGAACTCTGTGGGGTGTGGTCCCCAAACAGAAGCACAAAAATCCAAAAACTAAATGTACAAGCAAACAAAAGGAGGCATTTTGTTCATTAAAAAAAAAATTGGATAGATTTTTGTATTAAGTTGTCTGAGTTCCTTATATATTTTGAATAACAGTCCCTTATCAGTCAGTTGTATGTGGTGCAATTATCTTTCATTCTTATGTTTGTCTCCCTTGCCAATGGAGTTGAATCTTCAACTATATCTCTGATGTTGAGGTCTTGTGGTTTATCATGTAATTGATTTAACTACTCTATGCATTAGTTTCTTCTCTATAAAATATGAGTGTTGAAGTCTAATAATAATACCTACCTAATAAAGTTTTGGGGGAAGACTAAAAGAGAGACTTATTAGAATTGTGATATATAGATAATACGTTTTCAAGAAATGTCAGCCTTTATTCAAATGATATCATGTACTTTTAAAACTTGAATGCTCTACATTGAACAGTTAAAATTCTCTACCTCAACTATCTTACAATACATTGAAATTTCTTCTTACATATTAGAAAATGTGTCAAGTATACTGTGTCAAGACACAGTTTATGTTAATTGACTTCAGTTATCATAATGTGAAGAGGAATTAAAGGTGGCTATGAAACATTTTGGAAAGATGCTAAAAGTTAATGAATATATTTGTAAATGTCTTTGATAAAACAAATCACATTCACAAATTTAAAAGTTAAAAGAAATCACTTCAAGTATATATTTTCCATAAATTTATTTTATTCTTTACCTTCTTTTCTTTTCTTATTTTATCAAATTATTGTGAGATACAGTTTCAAAGCTTCCATGATTGAATTTCAGTCATATAATGATCGAACACCCATCCCTCCGCCAGTGTACATTTTCACTCACCAATGACCCCAGTATCCCTCCCAGCACCTCCATCCCACCCCATCCCCTACCTCTGTGGCAATTTCCTTCTTACTCTCTCTCTCTACTTTTTTTTTCCTTTCTCAAAAAACAGGAGCCTAATGCTTCCTCTTCTCTCAGCTCCAGGGCTCTTTGGAGGTTTGGCCAAGTGTATGCGGCCTGTGTGGTTCTCCTGGTGTTTCCCATGAGTTTATTTTTCTCCCCGTCTAGATCAGATATTTCTTAAGGACTGAAACTGTCTTAATCTTCTTATGAAAGTCTATGCTTACATTTTGTCTATCAAGCTACAACAATGAAAACGGATCATTTGGGTGCCCCAGGGACTGATTTATTCCCACACCAAAGGAGTACAGAGGACCATAATTTTCTGAAGCTAAGGTATTCAAGATTTTCCCAGCATCCATCCTGTTTGGGTTCCCACATTTGGCTCAGAAGCACGGATCTGTCAACACATACCCAAACCGTCATCTGTAGTAGGAGGCCAGATAACACCACTGGATAAGTCCCTGTCTCCTTAAGAATTAAAATGGAATTTTCCTTGGAGAGTAGATTCCTATAAAATACTTCTTTTAGGAAGCAAGTTCCCTTCCTCTTTGCCCCAGGTATGCATGCAAGCGTCTGCCTTCCTGAGGATGCATCTGTTGCCATGGGAGCGAGAGAGCCAGGAAGGAGCCGTGTGGGCTAACCGCGCCTGGCCCCAGCACGTTGACTCTTCCCACAGGACCCAACCCTCTGGCTGTCAGAGGCAGGAAGGGGGCCCAGATGTGGTGGGTGGGAAGAATCAGGAGTCCCAGGTACTTAAAAGCATAATTACTAGATATCCATGTCTCATTAACATTGTAGTAATAATACCAATTAAACCTTTTAAAGAGTAACTTAACCTCCAAGAGACACGAACAACATCCTCCAGCAAGTATTCCTGCTGCTTGCATGTTGAGGGTGATGAAAAGCACTTCTAAAAATTTTTGGCGGGACTAGGGGAGGGGGGGACATCTGGCAGTGCTCAGGGGTTATTCCTGGCTCTGCAGTCAGGAATTGTAATGGTGCAAGGCAAGCATCCTACCCATTCTACTATCTCTCAGTCTTTATTTTTCATTGTGTGAACTTAGCGTGTGCACATTTCGATTCATTACTTGTTTGAACTAAATGCTACCTTCTTCAAGGCAAACTCAAACATTCTCTACCTCCCACCTGTCTAAATTTTCAAACCCAACTGTGACCTGATTCACACACAGAACCCCAATTCCTCCTGTTGTCCCATCTCTAAATTCCCAGAAACAACTAGTTCTCAGGCCAGGTGGAGTTAGCTTTGTTTTCCTGAATTGTCTCATGGTTTCCATTGCTCTGATGAATACTTAAATACTTAAAATCCCAGCGGACTTTTTATATTCTTGGCTTTTTATTTGGGGGGACATACCCATTAGTGCTTAGGACTTACTCCTGTCTTTGTGCTTAGGGATCACTACCTAAAGTCATGCTGGGGATAGAACCTGGGTCAATCGGTGCAAGGCAAGTGCCCTACCCACTATACTATCACTCTGGCCATGAGAGTAATTTTTCCATTTTTTTTTTTTTAAAAAAAGGTGTGTTGAAGTCTTTCCAGATTAATGACAGACAATACGTGGGGAAGGTGCATGTGATGAAATGAAAGCTCATACAGATGAGAGCAGGGAGTTTGGCATGCCCCAGTAGCATCCCGGGTATATTCAATTTGCTCCATGGGCTTCTTACAATGCAGGGTTATCTGAGAGGTGGACGTTCTGCCCGGATGATTTCAGAGATGGTGATTATAGTAAAATCTGGCTCCAGAAAAGTATCTCATGAGATTTTGGCAAGAAAAACTACAAATTTTGCCTCAGTCCTCAACCTTGCATCTTTCCATTGACTTATACAGAAAACATCCCTGTGGATTCCAGACTTTGAGGGGCCTCTTTGTCACCACCTCAGCTTCTCCAGCCCAGGGCTGCTGCTGCTGTGCCCTTCCCGCTTCAGGGAGCCAAACAGACACCCCTGTTTCTTGAAGGAAGGGAGTAAACACAACTGTGGTTGGGAACCTGGTCCTTGTTCCCAGAACTACCACCTATCTCAGCCTGAGGGACAAGGATTTGGATATCAAGGATTTCGGTGTAACTCCTGCTTTTCCAAGGTAAATGTCAGGCTATTCAATCCAGCTCAGGGTTACGGTGACGTCAACTTCCAAGGGGGAGATTTCACCAGTAACTCTAAGATCTCTTCCAGCTTTTAAACTGGGTGGTGCTGCAGCTGCAGAGAGAGAGAGAGAGAGAGAGAGAGAGAGAGAGAGAGAGAGAGAGAGAGAGAGAGAAATAGCCTGGTGTGCAAGAGGCCCAGGTTCAATCTCCTGCACTGCAAAGTCCTCTAGGCACCTTCAGAATGGGACCCCCTGCTCTATACACCATCCTTGAATCTAAATATAAATTAATAAACCAGGCCATGTTTTCCACTATGGCTATTTATTACACTGAGCTGTTTTTTTGGTGGGAAAGAAGAGAGGCCAAACTCAATAGTGCTCAAGGAGTGATGTGGTATTGGGACTCACACCCAGGCCTCCCTAATACAAAGTGTACATTCCAAACCATTGAGCTCTCTTGCTCTCTTTTGCTCTCTCTCTCTCTCCCTGTATCTCTGTCTCTTTCTGCTTCCCTCCTTCACCTCCTCTCTCCCTCTCCCCTTCTCTTTCCCAACTCTCTCTCCCTCTATCTGTCTCTCTGCCTCTCTCTCTTTCTCTCTCCCCCTCTCCCCCTCTCCCCCTCTATCCCTCCTTCTCTCTCTCCCTCTGTCTCCTTTCTTTTCTCTCTCTTTCTACCTCCCCTTCTTTCTTTCTGAGCCCACCTGAGCAGTTATAGAAACATGCTAAAGTCTGTTTTCCTCTCCCATTCAATCTGTGATAGAGACCCAAATCTAGCAGATTCTGGTGAGTTGGGGAGGATGACTTCATGCAGGGATGAGCCCAGTTTTGTCTGTCCTCAAAGGCCTGCGGTTTGAGGATCTGATTAGCAGAATAATACGGGGGGGGGGGGGGAAACCCTTGATTTTGCTTCAAAAAAACAGTCATTCAAAACTGTGGCTTTATGAACACACAAACACATATTAGGGTTCCTCCCAGCTCTCAGAGGGGTGTAAGCAAGCAAGTGACCCTGACTGTTCATGTTGTTGCTCCAGGGTAAATCTAGAATTGACTAGTCAGTATGTGAGAGAAACTCCTCGAGAGTGGGTCTGGGTGTGAGTGAAAGCACGTGGGGAGCTCTCTGGAGAATGCATGGTTAGAAACACTCCTTCTGTGTACTTTCCTCTTAACAGTTCAATGAGGCTTGGATTCTCTTTCCTGTCATGAGAATCAGACCTTACCTACTGGGATATAGCTAACCCCGGAGATCTCTGGTCCCATGCATGGCTCATTCCCCAGAGCCACAACATCTCAGTCTGCTGCTCCCTCCTCAGCCTAACCTTTGCTGGCTTCCAAGAATGGAAACAGACACTGCAGACTGTGGTGTGGACACAGGAGGTAGATCACTCTAGGTCTCTGGCACTGAGGGCTCAGCATGGAATCTGCAGTTTTAAGAGATGCCAGCAGGGGCACCCTGGCATCCTGACATGCTCTTTCAGCCTGGTTCCTAAGCACCTCCCTTCCCCTCTGCCCCACCCCCCCGCCCCACCTCATAGACCTGTCTTCCTCGAGTAGGAATCACCACTGGCAGAGAGAAGAACCTCCCCTCCTCTGCTTCTGAAAGTTCTGGTAGGAGAAAGTTTCAGAGTAACAAGGTGGTGGACCCTAATCACTTTGGAAATGTTTAGTCTCTTAAGTTATGCCTGGAACCTGGCATGTGGAGCATATTTGCTGGAAACACCCTTTTCTCTTCAGATTTCTTGAAGGAACGAGGAGGGGTGCCAGTGGAGTTGGCACAGAAGTCTTAGCAGGATTGGAAGATAAACAAAGACTTCTCTTTTTTTTTTCTTAAATTTTTATTAGTGAAACACCATGCAGGACAGTTGTAGATTTACAAATTTTTGTGCTTGGGTTTCGATTATACAATGATCAAATACCCATCCCTCCACCAGTGCCCATTTTCCACCACCATGGATCCCAGTATCCCTCCCACCCCCATCCCCCCATCCTACCCTGCCTCTGTGGCAGGGCATTCCCTTTTGTCCTCTCTCTCCTTTTGGGTGTTGTGGTCTGCAAAAGAGGCACCGAGTGGCAAACATGTTCAGTTCATAGTCTACTTTCAACAAGCATCTCCCCTCCTGGGAGGATCCTCCAAACACCCTTTATGTGGTGCTCCCTTCTCTATCTGCGCTGCCCTTTCCCCCAGAATTCCCGGCTGACCTCTAAGCTATGAAGTAATCCTCCTGGTGCTGATCTCAGATATTCTGGGGAACAAAGACTTCTCTTGACTGAAGCTAGAAGGGTGTTTGGAGGTGTGAGGCAGCTGAGGGGTAGCTGTGATCCACAGTGGTGCAGGTTGAGCCCAGGGTATCACCAGCTACATGACACAAGTCCCTGTAAGTTAGGGGTTCCTTGAGACCTGTGACGATTCACCCTTAAGCCAGCACCTGGGTTCAGTGGGTGCTGAATGGATGTGTTTTGTTGAGTGAGTGGGTGAATGAATGAATAATGAAAATAAGTGATTTGGAAGAGCGGGGGAATCTTTTCTTTAAGTATTGGTTAAAAGGCTCACAAGCCATCCTGCCAAGCAGGAAGAATTTGTTTTTTATTTCCAGTTACTGAGTGGAAGCATGTGCCAAAGTAGAGTGACTCCTCTGCCCTCTTCCCTCCTCCTACTCCTCCTTCTCTCCTCATAGTGAAAAGTGACCAGGACAGGGTGCAGGGTCCAAAGCAAATTGCTGAGCTCTAAGTTTCAAATGCATGTCTTTCCCTGGTCCATCAGGAAATCCAGGCCTGTGAGAAGCCCAGGTTGGGAGTGGGTCGGACCTTTTTATCAGCTCCCAAGTCCAAGATTATAAAGCCAGAGCCAGAGCTCTGGACAGGCGTGCCTTGGGTGTTTGGGCATTTGCTCCAGTAGGAAGAGCCTTCCAGACCACAGGTTTCATCCAAAATCAATCTCCCTGCACATCTGGGGGACAATTGTGAATAACCATCCCCATGCCAAAACTTAAAACACTAATTAACAATACCCAGAGAGTATGGAGTACTTTGCCATAAAAAGCAACCGCCCTATAGCCTGCTTCAGCTACGAGGGTGCAATGACTCATGGGCTTGTGACTCACAATGCTAGAAGGCAGGTTTTAATGGGTTTCAGGAGCTTCTTCTCTCCCTGCTGCCTGATGACAAGATGGAGGCTCCGTGCAGATGATAATTGCCTTGACCTGATCTGTGAAAAGCTGGCAAGAAAGTATTATTGTAGCCTTGGTGTTTTCAGTACTAGGGGGAAGAGCAGAAGCAAAGTCAGGACAGACGCAAACTAAGTGAAGGCTGGTTTTATAACTGGGCTGGGAAATGGAATGATCTCATGAGACTCACTCAGCAGAGAAACTTGTCTGGCTTCCACAAAACGTCTGGAGTCCAGATCTAGTTAGTAGGCATGAAGCCAGAGGGCATTTGTTGCAGTGGTTCTGAGTGGGACCTGTAGCCTCAAACCTCAGAGAGGTATCTCCTCTGTCTTCATGATTACGGGGTACTTTCCTCGTCTCCCTGACTTCTGTTTTCTCCTCATGCAGATAGAGATAATTGTTGGGTGTATCACACAGATTGTTTTGAAGTTTAAACAAAATCACACAGTGCCTGGTAAGTAATAAATGTTCCATTGCTTTGTTTTCAGTGTGCATTAGTAAGCCAAGATGAAATCGATGTTTCAGCAAGCTTATGAAAGCATCAGCCTGGATGACTCTCTACTGATTCTGAGTGCAAAGATCACAGGACTGTTCCATTTCTTTTCGTTTCCTTCCTTCCTTCCTTCCTTCCTTCCTTCCTTCCTTCCTTCCTTCCTTCCTTCCTCCCTCTCTCCCTCCCTCCCTCCCTCCCTCCCTCCCTCCTTCCTCCCTCCCTCCCTTCCTACCTTCCTTCCTCCCTCCCTCCCTCCTCCTTCCCTCCCTGGACGGGAGTGCCTTGGGTGTTTGGGCATTTCCTTTCTCCTTCCCTCCCTCCCTCCCTCCCTCCCTTCCTCCCTCCCTCCCTCCCTCCCTCCGTCCTCCTCTTTCTTTCTTTCTTTCTTTCTTTCTTTCTTTCTTTCTTTCTTTCTTTCTTTCTTTCTTTCTCTCTCTTTCTCTCTCTCTCTTTCTTTCTTTCTTTCTCTCTTTCTCTCTCTTTCTTTCTTTCTCTCTCCTTTCTTTCTTTCTTTCTTTCTTTCTTTCTTTCTTTCTTTCTTTCTTTCTTTCTTTCTTTCCTTCTTGTTCTCCATATTTGGTGCATAGCTGTAGATGTTCAGGGCTTACTCCTAGCTCTATTCTCAGGGACTACTCCTGATGGTGACAGGACAAGGTGGGGTAAGGGACATATGCAGTGTTAAGGATCAAACTGGGGTTGACCATATGTATGCTATCTTTCTGGTTCCATGCTGCTATTTGCTGCTATTTTGCATCATCCTTTATGTAGTACTATTTATACAGAAATCAAAAGTCACGTAGTTATTGATAGAGGAGGAAGCAAGTGATGAATTTCTTGGAGGTAAGGATGAGGTTCAGAGTGACTTTTTGGAGAAAGTAGTATTTAAAAACAAAAACATAGAAGTAGGAGCAAAGGGGCTCAGAGACACAGTCAAGGGTTAAGATACATGCACGTACTTCACTCGGGTTTAGCTTCCCCCCTGGCATATGGCCTCTCATGCATCACCAGGTATGTGAGGGCAAAACTGATGCCATGACAAGCTACAGCTAACCTTAAGTCTCAGCTAAGCTCAGTTTCTGTTTCTCCAAAGCAGGACTTGTAGTGTCTGGTAGACTCCCAGTTGAATAATTTGTCGAGATAAGGAATTGGGCAGTTGGGTCTGGCCAGTCATGAGGGGTCACTGTACCGTCCTTTGAAACTGTTATTTGCTCGAGCGGGCCCAGTAACGTCTCCATTGGAGACTTTGTTGTTACTGTGTCTGGCATATCGAATACTCTCAGTAGCTTGCCGGGCTCTCCGAGAGGGGCGGAGGAATCGAACTCGGGTCGGCCATGTTGGCCACTTGTAAGGCGAACGCCCTACACGTTGTGCTAATTAACCATGGTCTAATTGCTGATCACCATTGTAATAGGGTCAATGCTAAAAATAGACCAGTATATAAATTGCTTCTTAACTCTGAACCCTATATAAACTGCTTGTGATTTGGAGTCAGGGTCCTTGTCAAGACTCCACTGTGTTGGATGAGACGTGGACCTAAGCTCAGGCTAGCGTTGACTCGAGCTAGTAATAAAGTTCCTTTGCTTTTGCGTTATCATATGTGGAACTGGGTCTCTCCGCAATTGGGTATCTGTAACTCAGGCACAATAGGTATAGTCTCAAGCATTACTTGGTGCTGCCCTGGAAGCTTCCTATATGTCAGGGTCCAAGAAACACTGCATCCTCAAACCCTTGTACCAAATCACTGGCCATATTATATTACAAATAGGAGTAGAACCCCAGCAAATTGCAACTAAAGGTAGTTTACATATCAAGAAAACACAAAATACATTAAGTAAGCTAAAGTACACCAGGTCAAACATACTGGGGAGAAGGATGCTGGGAGTAAACGCTGGACATTGCTTTCAGAATGAATACCTGGGTACTCATTCTGAGGATGTTAAGATAATTTCACAAATAATCAGGGCATCACATATTTTTAAGGATGGGAATGCAGTCATCTGTTCCGTAACCCAATTTTTGATGTCTATGTCAGACTCAATTAAAGAATGTGATGGGAAATGGGAAGCTGGTAGTCCAATTTGACTTTTTAAAAGAATGTATCCTTTAAGTGATAAGAAGGTCATATGAAATCCTGAACATGTAAGATCATCTGAAAGTGATTGTAGAAAGAGAATTCAGACATCAGAAACTAAGAGGAGGGAATCACATGAGGATTTTAATGAAGTGGCATGTGGTTGGTTGGTAGGAGAGAGGAAAAGGTTGAAGATGCTCCTGAAAATGGGAATCCTAATCTTCAGAAGAGTTAGGAAGTGGAGGAAGAAGAAAGAATTTATGCCAGAGATAGTATCTTTGCTTTAAACCAGCTGAGTTGAGATACTTCCAGGTTCTCTAAAAACCTACACTGTTCAGTAGAGAGACGATCTGGCATTTATGGATGAGTGTTTCATTATTTAAAATTTTTTTAATTAAATCATTGTGAGATACACAGTTACAAAGTTGTTCATTATTGAGCCGTACAATATTCCAACACCCACCACAGTATACATATCCCACCACCAATGACCCCAGTTTCTTTCCTGCCACCACCGACCCTCACCCCGCCTACTGCCATAGAGGTTTTTTTTCTGTTTTTTTATCACTCTTTCTTTCTCTTTCACTTTTGACATTATGGTTTTCAATACAGGCACTGAACGGTTGTCATGTTTGTTCCTTTATGTACTTTCACACTCTGTTCTTATCCAGAGTGATCATTTCCGACTATCAATGTCATAGTTGTCCCTTCTCTATCCTAACTGCCCTTCTTCTCCCCCAGTTGTAGCAAGCTTCCTGGTCCTTATTTCTACTCTCTTTGAGTATTACTCTCATACTATGTGTTTTATATCCTACAAATGAGTGAAATCATTCCATGTCTGTCCCTCTCCTTTGGACTCATTTCACTCAGCACGATATTCTCCATGAGCATCCATTTATAAGCAAATTTCATGACTTCATTTTTCCAGGTAACTGCATAGTACTCCGTTGTGTAGATGTATGATGGTTCCTTTATCCAGTTATCTGCTCTCGGGCACTCAGGTTGTTTTCAGATTCTGTCTATTGTGAATAGTGCTGCTATGAATATAGAAGTGAAGATGGCTTTTCTGCCATGTTTTTTTACTCTTGGGGTATACTACCAGAAGCAGTTTTGCTGGAATATGAGTATGGAAACTCAATTTCTAGTTTTTTGAGAAATACCCATATTGTTTTCCCAAAAGGCTGGACCAGTCAAAGAGTATAGAACCTTTCAGATAGGTGGCTTTGTCAAAGGAGAATCCTGCAAAGGGAAGGAAGTCAGCAACAAAACCTCAGGCGGCATTGGCACCACATGGTGGTGGAAGAAGAGGAAGTCAAGTTAACTGTGGTCTGGGAGGTGTCATAGCAGTCAATGAACAAAATGAAAGATGAGAATGTTGTTAGCATGGGCCTGATTTGCCTTAACTGCTAGGGAAGTTGAAAGGGAGAGGCCGTTCAATGCGATTTCAACACTCCCAAGAGTTCATTTTCCAAGGTGGGCAAGCTCCAGGCCCCAGAGAGGCAAGGAGTACGTGGGAGTTGAGGAAGCGGGTGAGGAAGTTGATGTTGAGTAGTGGCAAGAGAAAAAGTACGGTCATTGGAGAAGGATACAAGTTTGAGTGAGGTTCGTGTTATTGTTTTAGCATGGGGTGGACAGAGCAAGTGGGTAGACCAAGGGAAAGATGTCAGTAGAGAGTGAAGGGTTTAAAGAGGTGAGAAAGAGGAGATGATGGAAAGAGGAGAGAGGAGGGTGTGATGAGAAGCCTGGACCGGAGTTCACTTTTGAACAAGGTCCTCAGGGTGTTCTGGCACTGAGATGGCCTTGGAAGGCACCCAAACATGATTTCCCTTTCCCTAAAGCAAACAACCTGGTAGCACCACACAGCTCCCAGAAGCACAACTTTTTTAGCCTGTTCTTTGGCTAGCCCACTCTCTCCACTTTCAAGCATTCAAAACAGACCAAAAGTTCAAGAAGACCTTCCCTATTCTAATTTTCTAACTAATGTCTTTCTTTCCTGGATTAGTCAAACCTCGGAGGCTTTTCTCTCCTCTGGTTCCCTCAATTTAATTAGCCAACTTCCTCCTTCACCTCCGAGATTCAGTAAAGAGACCTTTTCCTCCCTCCACAGCTAACTTTTGCTTATCGGAGCTCTGGGCCCTCTGAGCCCTGGGCTGAGATTTGATCTGTTGCTCGCAGCCCTGGTGACTCTGGGTTAAACTTCTCCAGCCCCTCCGGGGCCATTGTTAGAAAGGTTTGCTCAGTATTCTTAGCTCCTAATAGGTCCCCTGGGGGGAAGTCCACAATGTCACAGTAGAGCTCACTACCTGACACCTAGTGAAACCCTAGGCTTTGCTGAGCTCAGCCAAGACGCAGCAGGAAACACATGGGCTGGAGATCCCAGAGAGATTGTCTCCGTCTCACCACGTAATGCTAAACAGAGGACAGAGCTGTCTGCGATGGGAGGCTGGAGAGTTTGATGGTAAAAAGCTCTCTGTATTCTTAAAACGGTTGGGAGAAGGAGCTTGTTTCTAAGCCAAGCATGAGAAATAGATGAAATGTGTCTGTTTCTTAGAGGTCGTATTGTTTTCAGGTAGTATTATGGCTTTATTAATTATGAGACAAGCAAGGAGCTGTTTGGTGAAATGATATCACCAAAGGCGTAATATTATCCCAGTGTTTGCCTGGAGGGAGTGGCCCACTTGCCCTGGCAGCGCTCCACAAGCTAATGCTTTTTTAGGGCATGTCATTAGTTTGAACGACAGAAGCATGTTCTGCGCCCTTCCTATGAGCACATTAATCTCCGTGCTTAAAACATTTTCTTGCACATCAAGTTCTGTTCCATACCATTTGCACAGCCGGAGTCCTGGAAATTGTAACTGTGTCTCATCGTTCAAGTTAAATTGAAGATGTCAGGAGAAAGAAAATGGCCAAACATAATTATAAATATGGCAAGCAGAATATGAACTTCTGCTCAAGGACATATTTTTAAAACTTGGTTATAATACATGTAGGAGAAGTTTGTTTCCTACTGTCTTTAAGGTCGTTTTTTGGGGGGAGAGGGGTTCCTTAAAAATGATATTGATACAAAGGCAGGAGACATGTCGATATTATAAAATACTACCAGCTATTTTTGAAAGTTAGAGATGAGATGGTGGGTAGGGGGGTGGCTTAGTGGTAAAGCACCTCTTACATCACCCAATTTGTATGATCCCCTGAATGGGCTAGTATGATCCCTTGTGCCTCAATAAACAAATATAGTGACTTTGGTGACACTATAAGTGTCTGGGTAGCTCAACAAATGAATGACCCTAGTTATTTCAACAACAACAACAATGAAACAATGATAAAAGGAACAAAGAATTAGAAATAGACTAAAATTTTTTTATTTTTGTATGGAAAAGAGATGCGTTAGGTGCCATAAAATGTTAACAATCTCCTTCTCTACTAATTTTGAAGAGTTGGTATCATTTCATCATTAGTGGCAACAACAATAATAAATCATATCTCTGTGAAACATCACAGCCATCCTTTCAATGGCTGTGGTGGCTGACTTGAGTGACTCAGTGAGTAGGGAAAGATGCTCAAAAAAAGGGAGGGAATTAAAAATATTAGAAATAATAAGGGCTGGAGCAATAGTACAGTGGGTAGGGCGTTTGCCTTGCACCCAGACGACCCAGGTTCTATTTCTTCGTCCCTCTCAGAGAGCTCAGGAAGCTATAGAGAGTATCCTGCCTGATGGCAGAGCCTGGCAACACCCCTTCCTGCTCCGTGGCATATTCAATATGCCAAAAACAGTAACAATAAGTCTCACGATGGAGACATTACTGGTGCCTGCTCGAGCAAATTCATGAACAACAGGAGGACAGTGCTACAGTGCTACAGAAATTTAATGAGGAAATGAAAATACTGTTTTGGTTCTAAATCAGGTTCATAAGCAGGAGGAGATTTTATCGTTTAGATGTGGCAGTGACTTGTACATTGGTCAGGAGAGTTGAGAAATACCTGCTTTTACAATCGACATTTCCCCCATCTGAAGCGCCATGCTTGAGGAGTTAGAGAAAAGTTGGGGTGTTGAGGAATGATAGAGCTAAATATCCAAACCAGAGTCAACAATACCGAAAACACCAGACCCAACCTTTAGTAACCAAACTTGAAAGGTACAGCCTGCAAACAAGATGACAGGCTGGGGCTGTCAGGGTAAGAGAGGGAACCTGGGAACACCAGTGTAGGGAGATTGAAACTGGTGATGGTATGGTGATGGAACAGAGTTTGTCAAAAACCCAACTTTAAAACCCAAATATCAAAAAACAAAAAAAAAATCCCTAACGTTTCTTTTAAAAAGAAGACAAGTTGTCAGGGCGAGTTTTAGAGCAAGGACAAGAAGAAGGACAAAGAAATCATCTTGGCTGTCAGAAAAGGGTGCTTCTTTGTCCATGACAAGGGAAAAGAGGGAATTCTCTAGATTTACAGAGCGGACAGAGAGAGAGAAACTTCTGGTAATAGTGGAGCCACGTCATCTGAATTAAAGAGACAAAAACTCCCACTCCCACCCCCTCCCCACAATCTATGGCTATTGAGAATTACTGAGCCATAG
>NW_026606075.1:27520000-27547500 GCF_029834395.1 Sorex fumeus | reverse complement strand
CACCTTCAGCAGTACTCAGGGTTCCTTGTCACTCTGGACATAGATCTGGACCTCTCACATGCATTCAGCCCATCAAGCTATCTCTCCAGCCTTCCAGCAGCATTTTAATGGCCTTGAAAAATAGATGGAAAGCTAATAAGATACTGAGAGATTTAATGATGGCTTTATTAAAAATTGGAATCTCTGTAGCAGTATTTGGAGGTCTCAAGGGCTACCACTAGCCATCCATGGTTCAACTGTGTCAGCCTGATTCTTCAATGTGTGGCAAGTAGCATGGTGCTGTGGGGCCTGAGCAGTGAAAGGGGCCACTGACACTACTGATCTTGTAGTGCCAGGGATCAAACTTAGGGCCTCATGCACAGTTCTATCCCTTTGTGCCCTCACTTCAGCCTATGTACTCATTGCCCGAAAGAAGAAAGCTGATAAAAATTTGTGCTGAAAATATTGACCTATGATATTTAGTATTTTTGTATTTTATTATTCTTTATTATTCAAAATATATTTATCACATTTTATGTTATCAAGAAGTAGTTGCAGACTTTATAGCATTGTCGAGATTGAAAAGGAAGTGTCCTTTTTGCAGGGGAGACAGGTTTGGGCTACACTTGGCAGTGCTTCGGCTTATTCCTGGCTGTGCGCTCAAGGATCATCCTTTGGTGGTGCTCAGGGGACCATAAGTGATGCTTGCTGGAGATGGAATCTGAATTAGCCATATGCAAAGCAAATACCTTTTCCACTGTACTTGTTATCTTTACAGCCAGAAATGGTCTTGTACAACAATCACTAACTACATATACTCTATTTAGTTTAATTAAAATTAAATCAAAGAAAATGTTTGGTTTTTTTTGTAGCACTTCCTACACCTCTGGTGGTCTATAGAACCTGTGCCTTTTGAACAGGATAGCTTTAGGGGCAGAAAGTGACAAGCATGAATGGACATTAATCTCCCACACTGTGAGCAAATGTTCTCTGTAATGGCTTATCAACTAATTAGAAACCTCTTATACAAGCCATCCTTCTCATTAGTGCGAGACTTAATACTAGCCTCCTTCGCATTCCTAGAGTGATTAGCCATGGAGATAAGTCCTGCGTTAAAGTTTATAAATTCATGGTTTAAGACCTAGTTCAGTATTACTGGGTTATGTATTGTAATCAACCCTCTGAATTCACAAGATGATCCAAATTCTCAAACAATTGAGTCAGATCCATTAATAGGCCTAATTTTAAAAATAATATTCCCCTCCTTGGGGAAAAAATCCAGCACATAAGTTTTGTAAATCAATGTGATTATATTTAAAATCACACCATTCCATGCAAATTTCACACCATTTGGAAGAAGAATGTAAGAATTGGATCCAATATAATAAAGGAAAAAGCAGCCAACCAGCAGCACCCTTGCACCTGCAGGCATTGAGTTTGCATCTTCAGGTCACAATCTTACTCTCAAGTCTGTCACAAATTTACCTTACCTGGATGCCAAAAGAATATGAGGCAGTATTTACGATGGGCACTTTATGAGTGCAATCTCATAATTTCTAATTTGTAATGTCTTTTGAAAGGATGTTATCTTTCCTTTGTTCTCTGACTTCCTTCCATATGCCAACAATACTGATGAGCATTGCTATTCTAGTATAGATGACTAAAAATATTATACCTAAATGAAGTCTTGAAAGGAGAACAAAAATTTAAAGAATTAAACATGAACTCCAACAGGCTAACGAGTTCCATCTAAGGAGACCCAGTGGTAATAGGAGCTGATTTGACGTTCACCAAGTCACCCATTATCTGGGGGCTTCTTGCTTTGTGCCATGTGCTTATTGCTACATCCTGCACTTGCTCAGTCTGTGATCACAAGACCCGCACTCCTCAGATCAGGAAACTGAGCCAGAGAAAAGTTAGGCAATGTGCCCAAACTCATGCACCTGAGCTACCTTCTTTCCCCCAGTAACTGAGGCTGGCTCTGGGAAAAACAGAGAGGTATGGTTGGTCCAGTCCCTTTCGCTCTTTGGTAGCACTTACAAAACCACTGGTTTTGGTGGGGTTCAAACTGGAACCACAGTTCCCTGGGATAAAGAGAGAACAGGCTCCCAGCTCTAAACCACTTCTGCCTTCAACTCCCATTATCTCACCATTTGAACCCACGGTAGGGTTGGTTTTTAAAAAAGTGGAGTGAAAGGCTTTCTTCTGTAGACATTTAAACTTTACCTGCTGCCAGTAGCTTCCTGGGCATGTAAATGGAAGCCCTATCTCTTCAGTGAAAAGACTCCCGACTCTGTCCATGTAGCTCTGATGCCTCGTGAATGTCATGTGGATGGCATGACACAGGTGCCCTTAGCAGGCCTGTGTGTGTTTGGTTGAACTCTGGGTTTACTCCCCGGTCCCACTCCTTATCTGCATCCAGCTTGACTGACAGAAGGTCAGGTTACAGAGGGGAACTAGAGGGGTGAGGGCACTCCTTTTCTGCCTGGGTGGTCTCTTTGTTCATATCTAACCAAAAAAAGATGATTAGATACCGCTCTGGGCTAGAAGAGAATGTTAGGGATCAGATAGACTTGCTGGTGTGGTTGCTTTGCAGATAGGAAAACTGAGCCTTTCTTGGTGCCACGTACAGGACAGTTTCCAAGGTCAATTAAATGCCTGTGATCAGCATCATGGATGTCATTCAAAGAAAGTTCTAATTCTGTACCAAGTCATTAAGTGGAACCAATTTGTAATACAGCATTTTCCAAGGTCTATAATGCATTTTGGGGGGGGGGGTAAAAGTCTCAGTAGACAAGGTTCATGCATTGAAGTCCTCTGGATGGAGGGAACTAATTAAGTCAGGGGAAAGTGTTCTTTAATTATTATTTATAATAATTTATAATATAATAATTAATAATTTATAATGGGTACTCTGCTAATTGTTTAAAGGGGTTTGTGGTAATTTGTAATGAAAGGGAGCCATATAATAAAGTTAATAAAATATGAGATATATAGAAGGACAAGGAATAACCATTTCAATTTCCTAAGTTACAGACAATCAAGTAGAAGAGTGCAATTCAATTCTCATTATTTGTTGCAACATCGATTCCTGGACTACATCATTCTTGGGGGAAAGTAAGTTGTTTAGCTTACTGTTTTCTCCACCCACTCCAGAACGGTTTTTCTGTCTTGTTTTGTTTGACTTTGCTCAGTCTTTTGGGTTGGGGGCAAGGCTCTTGTGTCAGCAGTGACAATCAGATTTGAACAATGAGGATGGATTAGAGCCCAGGACACAGTGCCATGGGCCTTACCCCTGTGACTTTGCCATATCTCTGAGCATTGTTTTCTATTGCAAACACTCCTTTGATCCAAACTTGATGAGCACAACTTTAACCTGGTTCAGACCTCATAAGCTACCTGTTATCTTCACTTTAAAAAAAAAAAGAAAAGAAAAGAAACTGTCAGCAGCCTTGTTTCTAAATACAAAGGTGTATGTGGCTACATGCAAGGCAGATGCCGCAGGTCAGGGAAAGAGGCAGAGTGTACCAGAATGCATATATCTGAGTTAAAGAGCATGCAGTAAGAACCTGCTCTGTGCCCTATCCTGGAAAGGAGAAAACAGTAAGAGAGTTGAGCCCAATTTATGGACTTATGTCCAGTAATTCATAGCATCATATTATAATATACTTTATAATACAATAGAATATAATCACTTGATATTCATTTGAGCATCCTGCTTGAGGAACTCATTAGGAGAGCAGATTCTGCCCAGATATAGAAGGGGCTTTCCAGGGAAGGAAATGTTTTATTCATTCTTTCAACAAATAGTTAATGAATGTCTATCTTCTTTCAGAGGATGTGTTGGGTGCTGAGATGATCAAAGCAGTCTTGGTTCCTGTTCTCTGAAAGCTTGAGGTAATAGGCAAACTGCAGAGGGAAAATGGGGATTCCTATAGAGTATTCAAGGGGAAAAAAATCTATGCGCAAAGATGAAAGGGGCACAGAAGTTAGAAGGTGACCAGATAATGTGAGAGGCATGATGGAACTTGAACTTAATCCTATAGGCAAAGGGGAGGCAGGGAAGAATTTCGGGATGGGAGTGGCATGGATTAAATTTGTTAATTAGCCAAAAAGATTTAATTATATAAAAATAAAATTGTAAAAGTACTAGAAGAAAAGCATAGGTAAATATTGACCTAATTATGTCTTGGTGAAAAGCTTTCACTGTATGGCATAAAAATGTTAAGTTTATATAGAAAACTACTGATAGATTTAAATAAGCAAAGATTAAAATTTGTGTTAACACTGAATTATGATTAAAAGTTAGAATGAGAAACGTTAAAAACTTGAAAAGTAAAAAAGATTGAGCAAATAATAGGAAATAAATTTATTTTATGCCTGCCAAGGGAAGTAGTTTAGGGAGGTGGGAGGTAGCCTGGGTTGGTGGAGGGAAAGGGTGATGGTGGGGGCATTGGTGTTAGAGTATTATATGCCTGAAAAACTTTGTTAGCCACAGTATCTTAATTTTTAAAATGTTATATATAAAGAAATTGGAGTTAAGGTACCTTAAAAATAAAAGGTACAGTCAAGCAAATAGAGGAAAAACATCCATGATATTGGTTTCAATAATGTCTTAAAGATTAAAATCCAATAGCAAGGAAACAAAAGCAAAAATAATTGTATCAACACCAGGAGAATTACTCCATAACTTAGAGGCCAGCTGGGTATTCTAGGGGAAAGGACAATTCAGATGGAGAGGGGAACGCCAAGTGGAGGGTGTTTGGAGGATCCTCCCAGGAGGGGAGATGCAGGTTGAAAGTAGACTGGACTGAACATGTTCGCCACTCAATGCCTCTTTGGCTGATCACAGCGCCCAGGAGGAGAGAGAGAACAGGGGGGAATGCCCTGCCACAGTGGCAGGGGGGGATGGGGGGATGGGAGGATGGGGGGGAGGGATATTATCCTGGTGGTAGAAAATGGGCACTGGTGGAGGGATGGGTATTTGATCGTGGTATGACCGAGATCCAAGCACAAAATTTGTAAATCTACAACTGTACCTCATGTTGTTTCACTAATAAAAAAGAAAAAAAAAAAACCTTAAAAAAAAATAATTGTATCAAGCAAAAAGCATGCACAATCAAAGAAGCTATCATTAAAATTAAGACATCGTACCGAGAGGCTGGAGCAATAGTACAGCGGGTAGGATGTTTGCCTTGCATGCGGCGGACTGGGATTCGATTCCCAGCATCCCATATGATCCCCTGAGCACCACCAGGAATAATTCCTGAGTACAAAGCCAGGAGTAACCCCTGTGCACCGCTGGGGTGACCCAAAAAGCAAAGAAAAAAAAAACAACAAAAAACCCCCATCCTACTGTAGCACTGTCCTGGTGTTCATCGATTTGCTCGAGTGGGCCCAGTAACATCTCCATTGTGAGACTTGTTACTGTGCTTGGCATATTGAATATATATATAGCAAGCCAGGCTTTCCCATGCGGGCGAGATACTCTCGGTAGCTTGCCCGGCTCTCCGAGAGGGGCGAACGAATCGAACCTGGCTCAGCTGGCAGGCTGCAAGCAAGGCAAACGCCTTACCACTGTGCTATCATTCCAGCCCTACTGAATGGGAAAAAAATATTTGCACACAATATATATGACACAGGGCTGAGATTCAATATGTATAAGTAACTCACAAACTCAACAAAAAAACAACTCATCAAAAAATGAGGAGAGGGGCTGGAGCAATAGTTCAGCACACAGGGCATTTGCCTTGCATGTGGTGGATCTGAATCCAGGTTGGATTCCCGGCATCTCATATGGTCCCCTGAGCACCGCCAGGAATAATTTCTGAGTTCAGAATCTGGAATAAACCCCAGAGCATTGCCAGGTGTGACCCAAAAAGCAAACAAACAAACAAACAAAACAAACAAATAAACAAACAAAAAAAACCCAAGTTCTTTAGAACTCACAAATATAAAAAATGGGGAGAAAAGTGGAACAGACACACTTCACCAAATAAGATTATAGTTGGCCCAAAGGCATATAAAAATGCTCATTATCACTTATTATAAGAGAAATAAATCAAAACAATTTGTTATTACCCCAACAAGTTATCATCTCACACTTGTGAGAAAGGCCTATGTGAGAAAGATAGCAAAATGTATGTTTATCTTGTACACCGTATTTGGGAAAGTGAATTGGTTCAGCTTCTATAAAAATAAGTATGGAGATTTATTTTAAAAAATTAAAAGTAGAGTTTCTATATTTTATTTAGTGACTCTACACCCAGGTATCTATCCAATAAATAGGAATTGTATATATGTATGCATATACATATATATCCACACTTACCTTTATTATTGCACTATTTACTCTAATCAAGATTTGACAATAAACCAAGTACCCAAGACAGATGAATATATAAAGAAAATTGGTATATATACACAACAGAGTAATCCTGGGTCATAAGAAAAAAGCAAACCTTGTTTTTTGATACAACACAGATGGAACTTGAGAGGGTCATGCCAAGTAAAATAAATCAGAAGAATGGCAATATTGGGTATTGCAGTCAGATTTGGGTAAATGAAAAAAAAAACCCTTATTTTCTGACTTTATAACAAGATGACCAGAGAAGAAAGGAGGGAAGGCCTCCAAAAGGAATATGTTGTACTTTGGTGGTAATTGTGGTTTGATAACATACATTTAGAAGATGTTTGAAATTGTATCTTTAATCCATATACTCTCATAAATCAATATTCCCTAAATAAAAAATAAAGAATAAATTAGGAAGAAATTAATAATTTGAGATATATATATACATATATACACACACATATATAGCTAGTAAGCATAACTATAAATAAGAAAACCTCATATAAAATAAGCCAAAGAAGAAACTCAAATATTTTCTAAAACATCAGATATGTTCAAATGCACAAATAATCAAAACAAGGCGGATAGATACCCTTTGCACTTACTAGATAAAATGAAATTTTTTAAAAATCACAATGCCTAATCTTAGTGAAGGATTAGAGAAATATTTTTAAGCACTAGTGACATTAAGTGTGGTTAAGAAGAATAATTTATAATATGAGAATGAATAGATACACTGACTCAGCAATTTTACTTTTAGAAATACAGACTAGGGAAATAAGACAATTCTACCAAATTTTTGTTCCAATTGGTTCATTAGAAGCTATTTTCTAACAGCAAAAGACAACTAAATTAAAACTGCCACTCTCACTGTCCTCCTGTTGTTCATCGATTTGCTCAAGTGAACCCAGTAACGTCTCCATTGAGACACTTGTTACTGTGTTTGGCATATCTAAATACGTCATGGGTAGCTTGCCAGGCTTTGCTGAGCAGGAGAGATACTCTAGGTAGCTTGCGGGGCTCTCCAGAGAGGGGGAGGAATCGAACCCTAGTCGGCCAGGTTGTTCGTGTGCAAGGCAAACACCCTACCCACTGTGCTATCGCTCCAGCCCAAATTACAACAACAAAAGAAAATTTAAAAACCAACATAGCAACAACCTGCCACCTACCCTAGTGTACAATATCTACTCTAAATTACAGGATTGGTTAAAAACACAAAGGGCCAGTCACATTGTCAGATGCAACGTGGTGGAACAAAAGAACATTGCTTTTAATTTCCTGACCTGGGCATTTAGCTACAATATTTTGTAAAAGGACGAAGCATATATACAAAACTATAGCAACAGAATCTCATTTATGTTATATTTTATGTGTACATGCAGGAGAAAAAAACTTGAGAAAAGAGAGCAGACTATTAGATGTTATTTTTAATTGAAATCAATATTTTTTCTATTCTATTCATCTTTTTCATTGTGCTTCATCAGATATGAGTGATAGAAGAAACAAACAAGCTCTTAATTTATTAAAAATTAGCCTCAGATAGCAAAAACTAAGGGAGTTTTAGGAGGTCTCTGTCAGAATCCAAATAAGGAAGAGAGATATTTGGGCTGTAATTCCCAGTCCCAGTTGTCCTGTAGAATCCTCCAGCAAAATATTAGATTGCAGATTCCAAGGCACAAGAAAACTCACCAGTTTCAAGTATCTGGTATATTGTTCCCTTTGCTGGTCACACCCTACCATTCCTTGTGGACAACTAAGATGCATAGTCAGAGGCAAAACGACTCTAGAACACAGTGGCAGTTGGAAAGAGGAGACCTTGATGTTTTGTGGTGGGATCTCTGAAAGGGATATTTATCTTATGATGCTCCTAATTCTACTAACTTTAGTGGTTTTCCATCTGTCCTCTGTTTTTTAAGGCCAGTGCATTGCTGGGGAAGACAAGAACACAGGACAAGGACCCCTGTTGATCTCCCAGGGTTATGCTATGTCTGTTATGTTAGCCTTGGAAGCTGCCTCCCTTGTTCCAGGAATGAATCTTCCAATTTCCTAATGTCCTGCATGTGACCAGTAGTGCTGGTCATACTGGTAAAGCAGAAGGCTGGAAGCATGCCACAAATATTGGGGAGAGGGCAGTTAAGATAGAGAAGGGACAGCTATGACAATGATAGTTGGAAAGATCTCTAGACAAGAATTGAGTGCTGAAAGTAGGTAAAGGGATATACTTGATAATCTTTCATATCTGTATTGCAACCCATAATGCCCAAAAGGAAGGAGTGAGAGCAAGCGAGCGAATGAGTAAGAGAGAGAGAAGAAGAAAAGTACCTACCTATAGAGGCAGACTGGGGGTGGGGGGTGGAAAGAGGGAAACAGGAGACATTAGTGATGGGAACTGTACACTGGTGTGATGGGTGTTGGACCATTGTGTAACTGAATCTCAATCATCATCAACTTTGCAACTGTGTATCTCACGGGGATTTTTTTTTAAGGAGAGGTCTGGAACAGTGCAGGGGAAAGGGATGTGGATGAACTATTACTTTCTAGGATGAGTTTTTAACCACAGGTTTTGTCTGAAAGCTTGCTAGAGTTTGCCATTTCATTATTAATTGCAGTGTATGTAGGCATTAGCTAGCATTCCAGTAACTAAATGTTTGCAACAACACTGCAAGAGCTTCCCTTAAGGTTTAAAAATTATGATTTGCTTTTAATTACAACTCTTTTTAATGGGTGTTTCTCAAACAGGAAGGAAAATGCTGCATATCTTCTCACCAGGCTTTGATGCTAGAGGTTACAGAGTCAATTTAGAGACATATCTTAAAAGGTGTCATGTAAATACAGGTGAATTTTAATACATGCTGTGTATTGATATATTTAGTCTAGATAGCAACAGAGAGATTTCTGCAGAGCTGGTAGGGGGGCGTTATTTATCAGATTGGCTACAGAGATAGGATTTCTTCTTTCTCATTAGCAGAAAACAATAAATAAAGTCATTATGAACAACCTGCAAATATTAGTCACACCTTCCACAATTAAACACCCCTTTTGATCTAAAAGTCACACAATCTGTCTTTCACTTCATCACTGATTTTCCTCCTTCTGCTAGTCTAGTTGGAGGGAATTAACTGATAAGAATCAAACATAAAAATGACTGATTTTGCCGAAAGCAACAGTGTTGAGGGGAAAAGACTATCTTTTCTCCCACTTGGGGAGAAATGTGGGAGAAGCTGAGGAAGCAGGACAGAAGTTGGCTGAGCTGTTGAAGGTCAGAAGATCTTTAGATAATGGGCTGCACCACAGACCTGGGGCTGACAGGCCTATTAAGAAAAGTCCAGTTCAGTGGTGGAAATGCAAACTCAGAACTGCTCCCCAGAGACATGAGATCAGGAGCATTCCGGAGACAGCCCATGCAGGGTGGGAATCAGGGAGAAGCAAGGCTAATACACCCTTCCAGTATCTGACATCAAAGCGCTTTTTCCACTTAATTGGTAGGTAAAAGTGCTGTGCAGGTGGCAACAGGCCTTTGGGAAGATAAGATCAGAGAGTATTGTGCTTCCAATCAGGGATCTTTATGCATTACTGAAATGGGGCCTCTCTTCATGGTGTGTGAGTCCCGCTAGTGATGGGTCTGTGGGACAGGGACTGTGGGTGCTCTGTTAGTCCCTAGATCGCCGATGCCTACATAGCAACTTATTATCATCACCTCCATTTTAGTTTTTAAGGCTGTACCTGCACTTGGTAAGTAAAATTCAAACAATGGCCAAAGCCACATAATGAGAAATAAAAGTTTTTTCTTTTCTTCCCTGCCCCAGAGCCCCCATTTTCAACCACTGGGGGTCATTGTTTAGACATCCAACTAGAGATAAATCTCCTCTTTCCTTTCCCTAGAGTATGCATCACATATGTATATATAAGATACATATGTGCAAATATATGCACATATATACATATGTATGTACATATCACACCTCTCCCACTTTTTCTTATATAGATAGAATCAACTTTATTCACTGTTCTCTATCTTGTTCTGCACCCTTAGATTCACTTGTCAATAGATTCCGGAGATCATTCCGCACAATCCCATAAAGAGCCAGCTCATTCTGTGAATAACACCCACTCCACTGTCAGTTCAGATGATCATGTGTTCAACCAGATCCCCTAAAATATGGACTTAAAATTTTTTCCAATCTTTTTCAAGGTTGCAGTAAATGTCTCCCTGCAATGATCTTTATCACGTTGTGAGTGTATATGAGATTCTAAGAGATTAATTCTTAGACATAATATTATGAAATCAGAGTATATGCACTTTAATGGATATTTACATATTTCCCTCCAAATATTGAGTCAATTTAGACCCTATCAAGAATGTATGAGACCTTGAAAATATTATGTTAAGGGAAAGAAGTAGGTAACCCAAAGACCAGATACTATATCATTCTGTTTATAATGAAATGCACCAAATAGGCAAACCCATAGAGACAGAAAGTGGATTGTTAAGCCCTGGAGAAGGGTTGAGGATAGAGGGACTGAAAAGGGTACCAGGGTTCGTTTCTGGGTTTCATTTCTGGCTTGGTGGTGACGTTGTGCAACTGACAATATAGCAAAATCCACTAGCTTGCCCATTTTTAAAGGATGAATTTTATTATGTGAATTGCATTTTTATTAAGTTGTTATTAATAGAATGTGCTTATTAATGTCTTAGGGTACCTGTTTCCAATTCACCTTTGGAAATGTGTGGGGATACATTTATATAATTCATTCTTATTTTAACAGTCGTCCTCTTATGACTGTTTAAGACTGTTAAAGAGGAGGAACAAGCAGAAATAACTCGAAAAAAACTAGAAAAAAAATAACTAGAAAAAAATCTAAAGGCATAACTCGTGGGATCTAAGGTTTTGCACTGTCAATTTTATGGTTTAACATTGGAGATCACTGAAGATGGCAGTAAACAAAACAATCAAGTTGTCAACAATTTCTAGTCAGTTCAGCAGCCACCTGAGGAAAGAGACTCACAAAGGCTAACAAAGAATGAAGGGCCCTTTTCTAGCAACCTAGAGCATTCTGAAATCTCCTTTTGTTTACTTAACTAAGGACATCAATGCTACCTCTTCTGAATGCAGAACTTAATCCAAACTGCTCTCTCTAATAGAAAATATACTGAAGCCCTATGTAGCCAAATAAAAAGTATTCTTTCCCACAGGACCCCAGAGCTATTGATGTTGACAATTAACCATTGCTTCTCTTCCTCAGTGGCGTTCTCATTTAGATGGGTTTACACTGGATTCCATTTCACCCCTTTTCACCTCTCACCTCTAGATTAACCCTGCTAAATTCTTCTTTTTCTATGACTTCTTATATTTCAACCTGCTTGTGCCCTATGGGATTAAGAGCTAAATACTCTTTAACAAGAGTAATCCCCTAAGTGGACATGTTTCTGAGATTGTTAGGCATTTGATCACAAAGGAAAAAGGGAAAGGAGAGAAAGGTATGAACTCGAAGAAAATACAGAGATTGGAGATTTCACCTTAGCAAGACTTGATTGCAAAGAAAGTTCTCCAAATCAATATTTGCATGAAAATAGATGTGTGTGTGTTTTTAATACCCAATAGGAAGTTTATTTTTCTCTCTTCCTTCCAGGAGGCAGTATGCCCAGAGGAACAGCATCAGCTAGGAGGCTCTGCATGCATTTGACATTTCCTAGTTTTCACTTAGTTTCTGTAACTTTCATAATGATAATGGTCATAATGAGAACTGCTTGTGCTTGCAAGCAGAGGCCTTGGTCTAGGCCCACTACATGCCTTAACTCATTGAATCTTCCAATCCTATGAGAAAAGCCTATTTGCAGGGCTATTGTGTGCTCCAGACATTCATCTTTTGAAGCTCTAACTCCCATTGAGTGCGTTTGAGATGTGAACTCTAAGAAGAAATCTGGTTTAGATGAGGTCCTAAAGAGGGGGATCCTAATGGGATCAGTGCCCACATAGGAAAGATAGCACAGAGAGCTCTCTCCGTTGGTCCCTTCTCCCTCCCACCTTTCTCTCTCTTCTCTTCTCCCCCTCTCTCCCTCTCCTCCCCTCTTTCTCTCCCTCTCTTTCATCCTTTCGCCTCTTCCTCTATCTCCATTCCCCTACCTCTCTTCTCTCCTCCTTTCTTCTCTTTCCTTCCCTCATCCTCTCTTCCCTCCCTTTTTCCCTCTCCCACACCCTCTCCCTGTCCCTCTCCTCTATCTCTGCCTTATGAAGACACAGGGGCTTATCTGACATCAAGGAAATCTCTGCCAGGAAAATAAATCAACTAGTATCTTCATCTTGGATGTGCCCATTTCAAGACTGTGAGAAAATTAATTCCTGCTGTTGAGTTACCCAATCTTTCATATTTTTGTTATAGTAGCCTGAACTGACGAATTCAGTTTCTATTTTATAGAAGAGGAAACTGAGACCAAGAGTGATTACATAACAGAGCAAGTAAGAACTAGAAAGAGATGAGCTTACATATCCTGACCCCTCCATAACCCCACCCCAGGCCCCTGGATTCCAAATGCATGGGGGTTGATTGCTGTGATGAGGGCTGTAGTTTCCATGTATTCTAGTTACTTCTCTTTCTGCCCTCTTGAAGTGCCAATCACCCTCCCTCATCTTAACTATGGAACATTGCATTCTTCTTCTTCTTCCTTCCTTCCTTCCTTCCTTCCTTTCTTTCTTTCTTTCTTTCTTTCTTTCTTTCTTTCTTTCTTTCTTTCTTTCTTTCTTTCTTGATGGGGGACACACCAGGCAGGGCTCAGGGACTACTCCTAGCACCATTCTCAGGGGTTGCTCCCAGAGGTGCCAGGTGGACCATACAATGCTGGAATCAAACCCAGGGCACCAGCAGGCAAAACTTGTGCTGTAGCCCTTGGGGCTGTCACCCCACCTCTAAGACCATTCTCTTGCCTCCACCACAACCCTGTGCATCTCACTCCATTGATCTTACTTTATCTTACCTGTAAGTCCTTGTGAGAGCTGAAACTTTTTTCATATTTTGCATTCCCTACTCCTAGCACAACACCTGAACAGGTGTTTAATGAGTCCTTATTTGAAAGATTCTGTGTATAGTCAAGATAAAACTGCCTGACCTCATGAAATTTTATGGATAGAATAAATTATCATGACTCCTTTGAAGAGTTCTATAGTCTGGGAGGCTCTTTGGAAATAATTCCATGAATCAATAAGCCTGCTGCAGTAGGTACCTCAGTCCCTGCTTGAAAGCTTTGTGCTGCTTAGTATTATTCTAAAATGGACTTGGAGGGGATGGCAATGGGGATTCCAGTTTTCCTGTTTGGTTCTTGGTTCCTTGCTCAGAGAAGTTCCATTGCAAGGCTTGGTTCCCACAGAACCAAAGTAACATCAGTGGCAATGGTGTCTTGGAGGAAACTACAGTGTTGTACAAGGCAGGCAGTGGGATCCTTCTTCAGGCACAGGTTGCTGACGAAGCCATGTCCTTGGCATCCATACCTGGATGAAGCAGGATAGAGGATGGCATCAAAGTGTGACAAAGTTCATAGGAAGCTGGTGAGCTAGAATAAAATAACCTTTTATGTTGTCCGCATAAAGGCAGATGCTGAGGTCTTTGTACTCCACAATGACTCAGCTCCTATCTATTATCTTCTGAGAGGGCATGACACCAGAGAGGGTTGGTTGTAGTCGAGGCTGGCCCTGAGGCTCTGCACAGTCTTCCTGGAGCTGGGCCAGCAGGTCTCTTATCACAGGAGGATCTGGGTGCTGCTTCTCCATGTCCTCCACAAGAACATGAACTTGAATGGATATTTTGGCAGCTCAGGATTTTGCTTCTGATTACAGAAGATCCCTTCATCTCCTGTATCAGGTTTCTTTCTTTCTTTTCTTTTTTATTTTTATGACTCCTGGCAGGTGCCCAGCAATCCTGTGTCTGGAGGATCATTTGGAATGGTTTCCATGTTTATTATCTCTTGCATAAGATTCCCCTTTAAGAACACATCACCACTCAGAGTCTAGTCTTGACTTTATTTTCTCGTCTCTCCATTTATATCTCAGAGGATGGAAGTGGTCTTCTCCATTCTCCAGTTTGCTGCACCTTTGAACTTTGAGCTCATCATCTATGTCTCCCAGTGGAGATTTGTTTTCTCAATGATTCTCTCTCAAAACTCTTAAATCCTTTTTGTCTCCTAAGCAGGGTAAGGCTCTAGACCTACATTTTTCAACCATTTTATATCTGACTTCCACACAGGTCCTGGATCACCAGTTATATCAGTGGTTTTCAACCTGTCTACATGAGTGGACCAGCACTGGCCAGAGGACCAGCAATTGAAGACCATTGCTCTGGATTCCTGTTTTCTCAACCATTTCCCCATCCCCACTCCCTTCTTACTTTCTTTTTAAGCCCCCATCCCTTTCCTACCAGCTGACTTTCTAATCTTATGCTCTGTCCCCCTAACCCCATTTATGTAGTTTTCACCTATGACCCCATCCTGGGATCTACAGAAGGTCATATGACCCCAACTGCCATTGAGTATTATCAAAGGTGCCAGTAGGACAGTAACATCAGTGGCAATGGTGTCTTGGAGGAGACTACAATGTTGTACAAGGCAGGTTTGTGGATCTGGGCTGGAAGAAAAGAGAGAAATGAGAGACCAGAAACGAGAGACCACTCAGCTTGTGAAACACAATTCAGCACTTCATAATTAGCATGTTTCTAGGAAACCCTAATGATCTTCATTACTTGTTATTCTCTGCTACTTGTGTGGTTAGCAAATCTCTTGGTGAAGGGAAAGAATGTGGTTTGGGAGTTACATAAGATAGGTTTTAACTTTGTGACCCACAACAGCTTGGTGTTTTGTTGGAGTTTGTTTGATTTTTTTCATTTTGTTATTGGTTTTGGTTGGGGAGCACACCCAGAGGTGCTCAGGGTTCCATTCCTGGCTCTGTGCTCGGGAATCACTCCAGGTGGGCACTGGGGAACCATATGTGGTGCTGGAGATCAAACTCAGGTCCCTTGCATGCACCCTCCCTTCTGTAATATCTCTCCAGCCACTTTGTTTGTTTTGATTTTATTTTATTTCTTTGGTTTTGGGATCACATTTGGTGGTGGTTGAGCCTTACACCAGATCTATGCTCAGGGGTCACACCTAGTGATGCTTGAGGTATCAGGTTGGTTTGTTTATTTTAACCTTCTCTTGGCCTCAGTTTCTCTCTTGGAAAATGGCTGGGTAAGGGCTCCCTCAAAGTGCTTCTGTGAGGGGGTGATTCCATACAGTGAGTGGGGTTAGGGGGGCAGAGCATGAGACTAGAGAGTCAACTGGTAGGAAAGGGATGGAGGTTCAAAAAGAAACAAGGTAAAAGGGGGGTGGGGATGGAAAAATGTATGAGAAAACAGACCCCTACACAGTCTCCAGCATGTGGGGCATCCGGGATACATTGGTTCCTCATGATCTAAGGCTATTCCATGGAAGCAGGTGGTTCAGAGACAGCTCTCCTGGCCACAGGCTCTTAGCCCTTAGGCTTTCAAATGAAGAGGCACACAGGTTTCACACTGAAACCCAGCGCTGAATCTCTGTCCTGATTCCACAGGGAGACATTTCTTTCTCAATTGCAATGGGCTCTGAGCTGGGAGAATGCCAAAACCAAACAAATGAAAAGACCAGAAATCTTCAGTAAAAGGTGAGTAAACTTCAGAAATGCTTTCAGGGGAGAGAAAGTGAGTGGAAAGGGCACATGCTTGAGGCCCTAAGTTCTATGCCTAGCACTACAAATCTCAACCCCCAGCTCACTGGACATGCCCCAATTTAAGCAACTTAGGAGAGAGAGCTCAGGGGGCAGGGACACGTGATTTGGATGTTGAAGGCTTTGATCCATGACACTGCACGCTTCTCCTGAGCACTAGCAGTAGTGAACATCAAGCCAGGAGTAGCCTTTGAGCACTGCTGGGCATGACCCCCTAAAACAACCACCACCAACAATAAAAAGTAAATACTCCTAAACAGAAAATAGTTTAGAGTATCCTGAGCTCAAGGGACTGGGCTTAATCCAGCCGGAGATGACAGGGTGTTGCTGCTCTGACCAGCTTCAATAGGTGAAAACATTTTACATTAGGGCTTGGGCTTTAAAACTTAAAATCTTCTTTGAGCTCCTGAAAATTCATTTTAATTCCAGCCAATATTTAGTGATGAGGCAAGGCCAAACAATAATGACAAAGTATCCTGCAGTAGGAACTTAAGCAAAAAGATTGTCAGAGGAGCTGGAGAAATGATAGAATAATAATAATAAAAGGTGCTTGCCTTGCGTACTGCTGACTAGATTCAATCCCAAGAACCATATATGGTCCCGACGAGCCCTTCCTGGAGTGATCCCTGAGTGCAGAGCCAGAAGTAAGCCCTGACTATTTCCACCAGGTGTGACAATAATAATAATAATAATAATAATAATAATAATAAGAAGAAGAAGAAGAAGAAGAAGAAGAAGAAGAAGAAGAGGAGGAGGAGGAGGAAGAGGAGGAGGAGGAGGAGGAGGAGGAGGAGGAGGAAAGTTGAGGAGAGTGTAAGGTAAAGGGAGTAAGAGGGGAGGGGGACAGAAAGTGGGGGAGAAGGAAGGGACGAGGGAAGGAATAGATAGAGCTTTTCTTGGTTTCAGTAGAAACTTCTATAACTACAACAGAGAGTTTGGGCCCAATTAGAGCAATGCTTTAATAGGCAAAATGAAATAGAGAGTTTAATGAGATCAATCAAGCACAAAACTGTAAGTGAATTTGTTTTCATTTTCCAGGAAGAATCAGATAGAAGCGATTAGGGTTGCGAGCTCTAATCGCATAGAGACATTAACCAAATCATTTGAATTCCAATCATCATGTTCTATCTGCTTCTGAATAGAGAAATAGGAAAGGATAATCCTACCTGATGATCTGTAAGTGGATTTAAAAATATGGTTTGCTTTAAGGAAGCTGACTCCTACTTTGGTTTATTTCACGATTGATTGAATTATTCTTTCCTCTGCATGTTAACTTATTTGTTTTAACATGACTTGGCAGGGGATATAGGTCAGAGGCCACAGGTCTGAACTGCAAACCTGCTCAGGAGTTCCCATTAACACCTCCTACTTGTGACACTTTGAACAAATTAGTCTTCTGAACTTCACTTTCTTTGACAACTTACGTGTTTTCAAAACTCACTTCTTTAATGCTTATATGTCTTAATGCTGGCATTCTTGAAATACTAGCAGCTATTAAATAGGTCAGACAGACAAAGTGCCTAAAATGAAGCAGGTGTGTAAAATGCTTTATTTCTCTCTTTGTCTCCTTATTCTCAAAACTTTCAGCCGTATGATAAATATCACTTACCACCATTTTTCTTTTTGAATCTGCTTGTTGCCACAGAAGATTCCATATCTAGGGATGCTAGATGCAAGTGTAGAAACAATGAGATGAAATTGCTGAACAGTTTATTTCAGCGGGGTATAAGCCAGGTTCTAAACCTTATCAAGTATGTGATCAGTGTCTCACTTACTCATCTGTATAATACAGATTTCAATTCCTACCCTCTGGTACTGCACAAAGAATTTAATGAGTTAGTGAATTTGTAACAGCATGATGCCTGGCAACAGTGAGAAGCATGGAAGTGCTCTAGCTGACACTGGATGATGTTTGTGGCGACCCCTCAAACTCACAGCCCCCATGTTTAGGACCTACCTCCACCTCTGCCCTTCCTTTCGCCCATGCTGGTTGTGTTGCATAAACGGATCGCCCATCCAGCTTCCACTTGTGTGGTCAGGAGTGCACATTTTATCTAGACAGTAAATCAGACCTGTCTCCTTGGTTTGGGAACATGAACCACTGAGCCAGACAGAGAACTCTGGGTTGCTGAACTAAAAGATTGTAAAGTCTTATTTCTGAAGTGCTTATCCAGGATCTGCTGTATGAAGGCAGATGCTTTTCCAATTCCAGAGCCCGCCTGTACTGAGCAACCCCCGATTCCCACTTCTTTGACTAGCTTGACCTACATCGTTCCCTGTATGCAAAGAAGTTATGAATAAAGACTATTCTACTACCCACACAGAGTTTTATACACATATAATCTTATATAAAAATATATTAAGGTTTTTATTGATCACTCTGGCACACTTTTCTGCGAGAAAAAAAAGTATATGAACTGAAAATTGGTTTTGTTCCCTGTGTCTGTGCAACTTTAAGTCTGCACTTTACATGATAGCAGCCTCTAGCCACCCGTGGGCATTTAAAACAATTTAAAGCATTAGTTTATTAATAATATAACCAAATATGAACAAAATAGCTTAATTGAACTGAACTTTCTTCAAATATATCTTAAAAATAAAGTGATCCCAGAAAATACTTATGTTTGAAAATATAGTATTGGAACTCTAAAGCAGTGTTTCCAAATATTTCCCCTTTCTGAACTTGTTTCCTTCCTGTGATCCCCACTATCCTACTGGTTGGTTCACTGAGTTTGATGAGCCAAGAACCTCCATTGACATTAAATTCACCTGTGGTCCCACTGGAAAATCCTGGGGCCCACAGAGGGGCTATAAGACCTTAGTTGAGAAACACTGCTTTATTCTATTTGCTTAAACATGTTTTTCTGGGACCAGAGAATAGTACAGTAAGTAGGACACTTGCCTTGCATGTGACCGACATGGGATCAATCCCTGGTGCTCCATGTGGCCTCTGAGCACCATCAGGAATGAGCCCTGAGCACAGAGCCAGCAACAAACCAACAAGCCAGCAACACACCATCAGACGTAGTTCAAAACACAATAAAAATAATTTTTTCTTTTTTTTTCTTTGCAAGTACTGATAGGTTCCAAGGACAACTCTGAGTGTAGATGAACTGTAGCACTGTAGCACTGTCATCCCGTTGTTCATTGATTTGCTCTAGCAGGCACCAGTAATGTCTCCTTTGTGAGACTTGTTACTGGTTTTGGCATATTGAATACGCCACAGGGAGCTTGTCAGGCTCTGCCGTGAGGGTGGGATACTCTCGATAACTTGCCAGGATCTCCAAGAGGGAAAGAGGAATCGAACTCGGGTTGGCCGTGTACAATGCAAACACCCTACCCGATGCGATGCGCTACTGCTCCAGCCCATAGATGAACAATGTAGGGTTTTTTTTTGTTTGTTTGTTTTTAATGTGTGTGGGTGAGCTCTTTTGGATTACCCTATTTATCTGCTCTCTTTGGTTGGTGCTTTGGAACTCTTCCTTTAGGGAGTCTCCTGAAATTGCTGGTCGGTGAATAAGAGAAAGGATAAAAGCACTCATTGTTTCACCATCCTGTCCAGTCCCACAAGACACATAAAGTTAGATAGTTTGAACCGAGATCACGTTTTCCCTCTAACTGGGAAACACTGGAGTCCTGGATCAGGCGTCTGGTGCCCCCTGAATGCCCACCCACTTCTTCCCTGGAGGACCTTCCCTCTCTACATTTTTTTTTTTTTTGCAATGCACCAGAGTTAGTTTTGAGACGTGAATAGGATTTGCCTTTATTTTCATTAGCATCAGAAAGGACTCTGGGGGAATATGGACTTGTGCTTGCTTCTAGGACCAGATTCATTTTAGAAAAACATGAAGGTAGAAGTTGAAGAGAAAAAAATCTAGGGGCTAAAGCAATAGCATAGGGGGTAGAGCATTTGCCTTGCACTCAGCTGACCCAAGTTGATTCCCAACATCCCATATGGTCCCCCGAGCACTGCCAGGAGTAATTCCTGAAAAACACCGGGTGTGACCCAAAGAGCCAAAAAAAAAAAAATCTTAGGATAGTATATACAATCATATTCAAAAATTTTAAAATTAAAAATTTTTAAATTAAAAAAATTAAATTAAATTTAAATTCATTTTGTGTTTCTGCCATGACATATTATCACAAAATAAATGGCGCCAAATAACACACATTTATGACCATAGAGGCCTGAAGGTCAGGAGTTCTAAAACCTAAGTGCTCCTTTTGGAAACTCAGGAGAGAACCAGCTTTCTGGCCTTCATTCATTTTGAGGTGCCGCCTGCGTTCTTCAGCAACTGACTCTTCCCCTCCCCTTTGAAGCCATCAGTGAAGCATCCTCCATTTCTTGGAGCACCCCCTAACCCCCAACTCTCCATTTCAAAGGACCCTAGTGATTACATTGGATTCACCTGGCTATTCCAGGAAACACTTTCCATTTTGAGACCAATGGAGTTGTAACCTTAATTTGCTACCTTAATTCCCATTTGCAGCATAAGTGAATTTATATATAGTCTGGGGATTAGGACATGGATATTTCGAGTGATCACTATTCTGCTTTCTATGGGAACCCTAATCAGTTTGAATGTTATTAAATTCCCCCTTTCTTTCTGGAAAAAACAAGAGAACCATTTGGTGTTATTATCATTGCACGGTGTTTGCCTGCCAACAATGCACTGAGCTCTCCCCTGAAACATATTTAGAAACAGCCTTGCTCAATGTGCTTACAAATATGATTATTGTTAACATTTTCAATTATTTAACATTTATTGAGCACCAACCATGCACTAAATGTGCTTCCAAACATATGATTAGTCACGGTTAATGCCTAAAAGGGCTTTACTATTTAAAATTAGACAGACAAGTCTAAAATTAGACAGATGCAAACTTTTATAAATAGCAATGCTTTGGAAAAGAATTGAATATCCCAGACAAGTCAGCTGTACTGCTTCGTGTATGTTTCCTCCAAGCTCATCTTTATTCCCACAAGACCTAAAAAATAGATATTGCAACTTTACATAGAGGAAAAAAATATTTTACAAATGCCCACTTATAAGCAAGTTTTTAAAAGTTTGGACAACTGCCTTGAATTCTTGTTTTAGAATTGATGACAAATAAGATCCTTTTGTGTTCCATTGTGAATAAGAGGACTCAACACTGAAAAGAAGTAGTATCTCGTGAAAGATGCACAGTGTAAAATGTAGATGCCTGCGTGTGGGAGGTCCAGATTCAATTCCAAGCTCTGTATGACCTCTAGGGCACTGCTGGTAATGACCCCTGAGCACTGAGCTGGGAGAGTTCCCTGAGCAATGAATTAGGAGAAGCCCCTGAGCACCAGTGGCTATGACCTTCCCTACTCTGCCCCCTCCAAAAAAAAGTGTTGCTAACTTGATAAAATACCAAAAGCTATGAATAACAAGTTATGCTGTAAGACCCAGAATCATGTAGGAGCCTACTTCACACTCCAGCTCAGGACAGCCAGGAAAGCCCTTCCCAGGCCGCACCCAGCATTGTAGCAACATAAGAAGGTGAACTGCACAAACATAGGAAGGGGAACTGCTCGAAACCTCCCATGATTTCCAGAGCTTGCACCTTGTGCCAGGAAAATAGATGGGACTCCAGTCCGGAAGGATTCAGAGTATGCACATGCTTTTTATTTTTATTGTATTATTATTATTATTATTATTATTATTATTAGTTTGGGCTGGAGCGATAGCACAGCGGTAGGGCATTTGCCTTACGCGTAGCCAGGCTGGCCAAGCCAGGTTCGGTTCCTCCGCCCCTCTCGGAGAGCCGGGCAAGCTACAGAGAGTATCTCGCCCGCATGGTAAAACCTGGCAAGCTACCCATGGTGTATTCAATATGCCAAACACAGTAACAACAAGTCTTAAAACGGAGACGTTACTGGGCCCGCTTGAGCAAATCGATGAACAATGGGAGGACAGTGCTATTGTGATTAGTTTGGGGGTGTCACATCCAGTGTTGCTCAGTAGGCTTAGAGGATTTTAGGCTCCTCCCACGTGCAAGGCAAGCACCCTACCCCCTGCAGTATCAATTTGGTCCCATGCATCCCCCATGTAAAAAATGTTTTCTGGACCCTCTGGAGATAGCACAACTGTGTTTGATGAACTCCAGGAACAAAAATCACTTTATTCATTTCATGGAGAAACCAGGTCCCGAGGCCAAGAGAACGGCTTGAGCTCAGGAAATGAGCTCCAGTCTGGTTAGCTGGACTGGGAGGCACCTGCAGCCTCAGGGGTTTCTACTCCACCTTGAGGCTCCATCTGCTTTTCAGTCCCACCCCAAGTCCCCACTTCCACCTACTACCTAGCATACATGGGTACTGACTTCTCATTTCCCTCAGGTGCCTTGCAAGTAGCAATGAAAACCTCACTGGGGCACACTCAGCCTTTTTGTCCTTCCACTTCAGGCTGATGACAGCCTCTCAGGCTCACCCAAATCTATTTTTAGTTATTGGGGGTTGCTCTCCCATCAGTGCTCATGAGGCCTGGGGACCACTCCTGGTGACATTCTACCCTGCGATTCAATGCTTAGGTTGCAATGCCCACTTCTCAGGCCACTAGGGCGATACCCAACAATGCCAGGATGGAAGTTGCGACCTAAGTATGCAGGATAAATGCTCCAGCCCTTTGAGCTATCTCCCCAGACCCACCAGGACTATGTTTATTTGGGTTTTGTTTATTTGTTTGTTTGAGTTGGGTTTGAGACTTACACACCAGCAATGCTCAGGGGCTGCTCCCAGCTTTACACTTGGCACTCACTCCCCGTGGAGCTCAGGAGACCACATGTGCTGGTGCTCAGTACCAGACCTGGGCCTCCTGCATGCAGAGCATAGTCTCAGCCTTCCAAGCTCTCTCTTTCTGACAGTCTGTATCACTGTATCACTGTTATTCCATTGTTCATCAGTTTGCTTGAGCGGGCACCAGTAATGTCTCCATTCATCCCAGCCCTGAGATTTTAGCAGCCTCTCCTTACTTTTCTTTTCCAATGCTGCCATATTGGAGGTTCTTTCAGGGTTAGGGGAAAGAGACCCATTATTGTTACTGTTTTTGGCATATCGAACACATCACGTGTAGCTTGCTAGGATCTGCTGTGCCCCCCCAGTCTATTTTTATTTATTTATCCATTTATTTGGGGGGGGCTACACGCAGATGTGCTCAAGGTATGCATGGGGCTGACCTGGGTTCGATCCCTAACACCCCGTGTGGTCCCTCAGAGTCTATTTTTAAACTTCATGAGACTGCCTTCCTCCATGGTGCAATGACATCAAATATAAACCTAGCTCATCACTCACCACCTGCGGGAGAACTGATACATGTTGTAGCCTGTCTGGGTTCTGGTTTCCTTGACCCTAAGACATAGGTAACTGACCTCAGAGGGTTTGCTCTCAGTGAGGTCTATGAGAGAATAAAGGAGAAGCTCTGAGAAGGAAAAATCAAGCCATGCTTTTTGCAAAAATGATGCTGTTATTCTATTATTGGTCATTGATTCCTATCATTAAAACAAAGGTGTGTGCTTAGTGCTGACAGGGCAGTGGGTAAGACAGGGGCCTTGCCCTCAAGGGGCTCTCAGTCAAGTTGTGGAGACATTTCTCTAACAGACTGAGGTAATTTGGAAAGGTCTAGGAAGAAGCTGTTTAAGCAGATAATGAGAAACTGTCTGAGTGGGATTTCAGGCAGACCTCACATAGAGTAAAGGTCCGCACAGGTCAGGGTCAAATCGCCTACAGGCCAGAAATGGTGTCTGTTATATAGATTCCTGATGCCTAAGACAGGTTCTTCCTTGTCTTTGGTAAAGGTCTAGGGGCATAAGGATTCCTAGTTGCTCTTTTTCAAAAAAATTTGATGAACAAAATAGATTAGCTATAGCTAGATTGATGAACAGCTTTTATCAGGAATATGGGAAAAGTCACATTTTCCGTCATGTCCACCTGTTAAAAGTCAGGTATGTTTGAGAAGGTAGACTCAAGTACTCACTGAATATGTTTCTGGACTGAACTCATTTTTCTCACTGAACATATTTTTTCTTAAGGCAGTGCCATTTGATAGGAATGTCATTTAAACCACATGTGCAATTTTAAACATTTTACTGGCTTCATTCAAATTTTTTTAAAAAGAAAACAAATAAAATGTCATTTTATTTGTTATTTATTTATTTTTTACAATATATGTATATATACATAGGATTTTATTTAAAAAAAAACAACAGGGTCTAGATTTGAAAATTGTCAGGAAAGTGGAAGTTTTTGTATAGCAAATTTTTTCATCTGTTACATAATATAAGAAATAGCAAATTTGTAAGCTATGAGAATTATAAAAGTTATTTTATATCTAGATATATTAATCAATACATTAAAACCATCGTTTCTGCATATAACAATATGAGGATCAGTGAGATATTTTACAGTGTATGCACTGTCTTTGAAATCCATTGTGTAAATTTTACATTCACCGCACATCTCCACCAATAGCATCCACATGTGACCAGTGGTATCATCTCTATGGGACATTGCAATTCTGAAAGTGTAAGTGAGATTAGAGATGAAAAGCAAAAAACCTAAGCTTGAAAATGTTTTATCTCAGAAAAAAATACAAATGAGAATGCAGGATATATCACATAGTTCCCTGGTGGCTGAAACACACCAAGACTGTTTCAGTAATCCCCTCTCCAGCAATTTTTAAAGAATAAAGGCAAACACAAATCCAGTCTGAGAATTTCCTGACGTGGAGATTAATTAAGACATATGGGTGAGCATAAAGCAAGATTTCCTCCTACAATCAGTCTTTCACTGACCTTCATTAAGGACAAAGAGCTTTTTAATGGATGAAGCCTTCACCTTTAATAAGGCTTTACTCTGTTCTTTCCTATAGAACCATTCATTAGATTAACAAAACAATGGGAGCTAATGACAGAACTGTGGTCAGAACCTCAGGGTTGGCCTCTGTCACCATTAGCGCTTCAAGGCAAAATGTCACTTGGGCCTTGTAGTCCAATCCAGTCAAGAAGATGTTGACCTATAATTGTATTCAGTGAGTTCAAGAGCTCAAGAGGTTACAGATGGGGTGAATGGATTCAGGCTCTGCATCATTATGTCAGCTTGAGAAAAGGAGGTATGAAAGCAGAAACAAAGATTGATATGGGCAAGGGTGAGGCATATTAATCTTCTGCTTCCAAATGATATTTCTGTCCATCACTGACTAAGGGAGGGACATTTGTTTATAATTTTAATGCAGCATTATCTTAGAATATGTCTAGAGTTACAGAAAAGTTGCAAAGATAGTTGAAGAATTCCTGTATCTCTTCATTCCTTCTCCTCTACAGAACCCTGATGCATTGTGTTGAAACAAAGAAATCAAAATATTCGTACATTACTGTTTAAATAGGGGTTTACATTGATTTTAAAAAGAAATTTCAGGGACTAGAGAGATAGGATAAGGTGCTTGCCTTGCACACGGCTAACTGGGTTCAATCCCAGGGCATCCCATATGGTCCCATGAGCACCGTCAGGACTGATTCCTGAGTATAGAGCTAGAAGTGACCCCTGCTGTGGCCCAAAAACAAACAAAAAAGAGGAAGGAAGGAAGGAAGGAAGGAAGGAAGGAAGGAAGGAAGGAAGGAAGGAAGGAAGGGAGGGAGGGAAGGAGAGAGAAATGGAGGCCAGAGGGCCAGGCTTTGCCGTGGCGGCTAGATACTCTCGGTAGCTTATGAGGAAGGAAGGAAGGAAGGAAGGAAGGAAGGAAGGAAGGAAGGGAGGGAGGGAGGGAGGGAGGGAGGGAGGGAGGGAGGGAGGGAGGGAGGAAGGAAAGTAGGAAGGAAGGAGAGAAGGAAGGAAGGAAGGAAGGAAGGAAGGAAGGAAGGAAGGAAGGAAGGGAGGGAGGGAGGGAGGGAGGGAGGGAGGGAGGGAGGAAGGGAGGAAGGGAGGAAGGGAGGAAGGAAGGGAGGGAGGGAGGGAGGGAGGGAGGGAGGGAGGGAAGGAAGAAAGGAGAGAAGGAAGGAAGGAAGGAAGGAAGGAAGGAGAGAAGGAAGGAAGGAAGGAAGGAAGGAAGGAAGGAAGGAAGGAAGGAAGGGAGGGAGGGAGGGAGGGAGGGAGGGAGGAAGGAAGGAAGGAAGGGAAGAAGGAAGGAAGGAAAGAAGGAAGGAAGGAAAGAAGGAAGGAAGGAAGGAAGGAAGGAAGGAAGGAAGGGAAGAAGGAAGGAAGGAAGGAAGGAAGGAAGGAAGGAAGGAAGGAAAGAAGGAAGGAAAGAAGGAGGAAGGGAGGAAGGGAGGGAAGAAGGAAGGAAGGAAAGAAGGAAGGAAGGAAGGAAGGGAAGAAGAAAGGAAGGAAAGAAGGAAGGAAGGGAGGAAGGGAGGGAGGGAGGAAGGAAGGAAGGAAGGAAGGAAGGGAAGAAGGAAGGAAGGAAGGAAGGAAGGGAAGAAGGAAGGAAGGAAGGAAGGAAGGGAAGAAGGAAGGAAGGAAGGAAGGAAGGGAAGGAGGGAGGGAGGGAGGGAGGAAGGAAGGAAGGAAGGAAGGAAGGAAGGAAGGAAGGAAGGAAGGAAGGAATCTCAAGGGCTTGAGATAGAACAGCAGGTAGGGCGCTTCCCCTTAGCACAAAAATAGTTGGGTTTGATCTGCAATACCACATATGGTTCCCCAAGTAAAGGACTGACCTTGAGCACAGAGCCAGGAGTAAGCCCTGAGAACTTCAGGATGTGGCACCCCCCAAAAAGAAATCTCAGGAACCAGAGAGGTGGTGCAGGGGTAGGGCACTTTCTGTGCTTATGGCTACCTGGGTTCAATCCCTGATGTTACATAAGGTACCTTAGCACTGCTAGGAGCGATCCCTGAGTACAGAGTCACAAGTGAGCCCTTAACACAGCTGGGTGTGGCCCACCCACCTCCCACCCCCATCCAAAGAAAAGTTAAAAAAGTAAAAAAGAAAGAAATCTCAGTAGCTTCCTGTATAGTACTAAAAAGATATCCGAGGACACTTTGAATTTAATTATAAGAAAATTAGAAGCCAAATTTTGGAGAAATGTGGAATAGAGATGAGGGGTGAATGATAACAGACTCATTCACTCACCTTCCCAGCAGGACACACAGAGAAGTGTTTTTCATTCACATACCATCACAGTGCATCTCTTTATGAAGTGCTTTGAGCTCACACTAGATCACAGGTCTCAGTGACTTTCAAGGAAGTTTCACTAACAGACATTCCAAAGTTTAGTTAAAAGGGGGGAAAGGGACTTGGGGACTCTAGTGCTCTCCAGGAACAACTGTTATGTTTTTCCCCTCCTTGACTACACTCCCCCCCCCCCCCACTCAACATTATTTTGCAAGCAGATATGCTTTCAGGAAGTGGCTTTGACAATTTTATACCTTAAAATTACAATTGGGCCTTTTTTCTTTTGAATTATTGGAAAGGAACTAGACATCTGATGTACTC